>NW_027223136.1:32500-42500 GCF_043380555.1 Nothobranchius furzeri
CAGCCAGCGTCCAGCAGCTGATGGTTGGGTGGAGGAGCAGCAGCCAGCCTCCAGCAGCCAGCCTCCAGCTAGTGATGGCGGGGTGGAGAAGCAGGCAGCCTCCATCAGCTGATGGCGGGGTGGAGGAGCAGAAGCCAGCCTCCAGCTGGTGATGGCGGGGTGCAGGAGCTGCAGGCAGCCTCCAGCAGCTGATGGCGGGGTGCAGGAGCTGCAGGCAGCCTCCAGCAGCTGATGGCGGGGTGGAGGAGCTGCAGCCAGCGTCCAGCAGCTGATGGTGGGGTGGAGGAGCTGCAGCCAGCGTCCAGCAGCTGATGGTTGGGTGGAGGAGCAGCAGCCAGCCTCCAGCAGCTGATGGCGGGGTGCAGGAGCAGCAGCCAGCCTCCAGCAGCTGATGGCGGGGTGGAGGAGCTGCAGCCAGCCTCCAGCAGCCAGCCTCCAGCTAGTGATGGCGGGGTGGAGAAGCAGGCAGCCTCCATCAGCTGATGGCGGGGTGGAGGAGCAGAAGCCAGCCTCCAGCTGGTGATGGCGGGGTGCAGGAGCTGCAGGCAGCCTCCAGCAGCTGATGGCGGGGTGGAGGAGCTGCAGCCAGCCTCCAGCAGCCAGCCTCCAGCTAGTGATGGCGGGGTGGAGAAGCAGGCAGCCTCCATCAGCTGATGGCGGGGTGGAGGAGCAGAAGCCAGCCTCCAGCAGCTGATGGCGGGGTGCAGGAGGTGCAGGCAGCCTCCAGCAGCTGATGGCGGGGTGCAGGAGCAGCAGGCAGCCTCCAGCAGCTGATGGCGGGGTGCAGGAGCTGCAACCAGCCTCCAGCTGGTGATGGCGGGGTGGAGGAGCTGCAGCCAGCCTCCAGCAGCCAGCCCCCAGCAGCTGATGGCGGGGTGGAGGAGCAGAAGCCAGCCTCCAGCAGCTGATGGTGGGGTGCAGGAGCTGCAGCCAGCCTCCAGCAGCCAGCCTCCAGCTGGTGATGGCGGGGTGGAGGAGCAGCAGCAGACAGCCTCCAGCAGCCAGCCAGCCTCCAGGAGCTGATGGCGGTGTGTGGGAGCAGCAGCCAGCCTCCAGCGTTCAGCCAGCATCCATCAGCTGATGGCGGTGTGAAGGAGCTGCAGCCAGCCTCCAGCAGGTCATGGTGGGGTGGAGGAGCAGCAGCCAGCCTCCAGCAGCTGATGGCGGGTTGCAGGAGCTGCAGCCAGCCTCCAGCAAATGATGGCGGGGTGCAGGAGCTGCAGGCAGCCTCCAGCAGCTGATGGCGGGGTGCAGGAGCAGCAGGCAGCCTCCAGCTGCTGATGACGGGGTGCAGGAGCTGCAACCAGCCTCCAGCTGGTGATGGTGGGGTGGAGGAGCTGCAGCCAGCCTCGAACAGCTGATGGCAGGGTGCAGGAGCAGCAGCCAGCCTCCAGCAGCTGATGGCGGGGCGCAGGAGCTGCAGGCAGCCTCCAGCAGCTGATGGCGGGGTGCAGGAGCAGCAGCCAGCCTCCAGCTGGTGATGGCGGGGTGAAGGAGCTGCAGCCAGCCACCAGCAGCTGATGGCGGGGTGAAGGAGCTGCAGCCAGCCACCAGCAGCTGATGGCGGGGTGGAGGAGCTGCAGCCAGCGTCCAGCAGCTGATGGTTGGGTGGTGGAGGAGCAGCAGCCAGCCTCCAGCAGCTGATGGCGGGGTGCAGGAGCAGCAGCCAGCGTCCAGCAGCTGATGGTTGGGTGGAGGAGCAGCAGCCAGCCTCCAGCAGCTGCTGGCGGGGTGCAGGAGCAGCAGCCAGCCTCCAGCAGCTGATGGCGGGGTGCAGGAGCTGCAGGCAGCCTCCAGCAGCTGATGGCGGTGTGCAGGAGCTGCAGCCAGCCTCCAGCAGCTGATGGCGGGGTGCAGGGGCTGCAGGCAGCCTCCAGCAGCTGATGGCGGGGTGCAGGAGCTGCAACCAGCCTCCAGCTGGTGATGGCGGGGTGGAGGAGCAGCAGCCAGCCTCCAGCAGCCAGCCTCCAGCTGCTGATGGCGGGGTGGAGGAACAGAAGCCTCCAGCAGCTGATGGCAGGGTGCAGGAGCAGCAGCCAGCCTCCAGCTGGTGATGGCGGGGTGGAGGAGCTGAAACCTGGGTCGGACCTGGTCTGCAGCAGGGCCCATTACCACTCAGAAGCTGATGGCAGTGTGTGTTTAGGTCCCTGCGGGGTGGATGAGCTGAAACCTGGGTCAGACTTGGTGTGCAGCAGGGCTCAGCACCCTCCAGAAGCCGATGACAGTGTGTCTTTAACTCCCTGCCTGGTGGGAGAGCTGAAAGCTGGGTCGGACCTGGTCTTTAGCAGAGCTCAGCAGCCTCCAGAAGCTGATGGCAGTGTGTGTTTCATCCCCTGCGGGGTGGGAGAGCTGAAACGTGGGTCGGACCTGGTCTGCAGCAGGGCCCATCACCATCCAGAAGCTGACGGCGGTGTGTGTTTAAGTCCCTGCGGGGTGGGAGAGCCATAACCTGGGTCGGACCTGGTCTGCAGCAGAGCTCAGCAGCCTCCAGAACCTGATGGCAGTGTGTCTTTAATCCACTGCGGGGTGCAGGAGCTGAAACCTGGGTCGGACCTGGTCTGCAGCAGGGCTCAGCAGCCAGCAGAAGGTGACGGCAGTGTGTGTTTAGTTCCCTGCGGGGTGCAGGAGCTGAAACCTGGGTCGGACCTGGTCTGCAGCAGAGCTCAGCAGCCAGCAGAAGGTGATGGCAGTGTGTGTTTAAGTCCCTGCCTGGTGGGAGAGCTGAAACCTGGGTCGGACCTGGTCTATAGAAGAGCTCAGCAGCCTCCAGAAGCTGATGGCAGTGTGTGTGTTTTGGTCCCTGCGGGGTGCAGGAGCAGGAACCCGGGTCGGACCTGGTCTATAGCGGAGCTCAGCAGCCTCCAGCAGCTGATGGCAGTGTGTGTTTAATTCCCTGCCTGGTGGGAGAGCTGTAACCCGGGTCGGACTTGGTCTGCAGCAGGGCCCATCACCATCCAGAAGCTGATGGCAGTGTGTCTTTAATTCCCTGCGGGGTGGAGGAGCAGAAACCTGGGTCGGACCTGGTCTATAGCAGAGCTCAGCAGCCTCCAGAAGCTGATGGCAGTGTGTGTTCAAGTCCCTGCGGGGTGGGAGAGCTGAAACCTGGGTCGGACCTGGTCTATAGAAGAGCTCAGCAGCCTCCAGCAGCTGATGGCAGTGTGTGTTTAAGTCCCTGCGGGGTGGGAGAGCTATATCCCGGGTCGGACCTGGTCTATAGCAGAGCTCAGCAGCCTCCAGCAGCTGATGGCAGTGTGTGTTTAAGTCCCTGCGGGGTGGGAGAGCTGAAACCTCGGTCGGACCTGGTCTATGGCAGAGCTCAGCAGCCTCCAGAAGCTGATGGCAGCGTGCCTCTAAGTCCCTGCCTGGTGGGAGAGCTGAAACCTGGGTCGGACATGGTCTGCAGCAGGGCTCGGCAGCCTCCAGCAGCTGATGGCAGTGTGTCTTTAAGTCCCTGCCTGGTGGGAGAGCTGAAACCTGGGTCGGACCTGGTCTATAGCAGAGCTCAGCAGCCTCCAGCAGCTGATGGCAGTGTGTGTTTAAGTCCCTGCCTGGTGTGAGAGCTGAAACCTGGGTCGGACCTGGTCTATAGAAGAGCTCAGCAGCCTCCAGCAGCTGATGGCAGTGTGTCTTTAAGTCACTGCCTGGTGGGAGAGCTGAAACCTGGGTCGGACCTGGTCTATAGTAGAGCTCAGCAGCCTCCAGCAGCTGATTGCAGTGTGTGTTTAAGTCCCTGCCTGGTGGGAGAGCTGATATCCGGGTCGGACCTGGTCCACAGCAGGGCCCATCACCCTCCAGAAGCTGGTGGCAGTGTGTGTTTAAGTCCCTGCGGGGTGCAGGAGCAGAAACCTGGGTGGGACCTGGTCTGCAGCAGAGCTCGGCAGCCTCCAGCAGCTGATGGCAGTGAGTGTTTAAGTCCCTGCGGGGTGGGAGAGCTATATCCCGGGTCAGACCTGGTCTAAAGCAGGGCCCATCACCCTCCAGAAGCTGGTGGCAGTGTGTGTTTAAGTCCCTGCGGGGTGGAGGAGCAGAAACCTGGGTCGGACCCGGTCTACAGCAGAGCTCAGCAGCCCCCAGAAGCTGATGGCAGTGTGTGTGTGTGTGTGTGTGTTTAAGTCTCTGCCTGGTTGGAGAGCCGATACCTGGGTCGGACCTGGTCTGCAGCAGGGCTCAGCAGCCTCCAGAAGCTGATGGCAGTGTGTCTTTCATTCCCTGCGGGGTGCAGGAGCAGAAACCTGGGTCGGACCTGGTCTATAGCGGAGCTCAGCAGCCTCCAGCAGCTGATGGCAGTGTGTGTGTTAAAGACCCTGCGGGGTGGGAGAGCTGAAACCTGGGTCGGACCTGGTCTGCAGCAGGGCTCAGCAGCCCCCAGAAGCTGATGGCTGTGTGTGTTTAAGTCCCTGCGGGGTGGGAGAGCTGAAACCTGGGTCGGACCTGGCCCGCAGCAGGGCCCATCACCCTCCAGAAGCTGATGGCGGTGTGGGTTTAAGTCCCTGCGGGGTTGAGGAGCTGAAACCTGGGTCGGACCTGGTCTGCAGCAGGGCCCATCACCATCCAGAAGCTGATGGCTGTGTGTGTTTAAGTCCCAGGGGGGTGGGAGAGCCATAACCTGGGTCGGACCTGGTCTGCAGCAGGGCTCAGCAGCCTCCAGTTGCAGATGGCAGTGTGTGTTTAGTTCCCTGCGGGGTGCAGGAGCTGAAACCTGGGTCGGACCTGGTCTATAGCAGAGCTCAGCAGCCTCCAGAAGCTGATGGCAGTGTGTCTTCAATTCCCTGCGGGGTGCAGGAGCTGATACCTGGGTCGGACCTGGTCTGCAGCAGGGCCCATCACCATCCAGACGCTGATGGCAGTGTGTGTTTAAGTCCTAGTGGGCTGCAGGAGCTGAAACCTGGGTCGGACCTGCTCTATAGTAGAGCTCAGCAGCCTCCAGAAGCTGATGGCAGTGTGTCTTTAAGTCCCTGCGGGGTGGGATAGCTGAAACCTGGGTCGGACCTGGTCTGCAGCAGGGCCCATCACCATCCAGACGCTGATGGCAGTGTGTGTTTAAGTCCTAGTGGGCTGCAGGAGCTGAAACCTGGGTCGGACCTGCTCTATAGTAGAGCTCAGCAGCCTCCAGAAGCTGATGGCAGTGTGTCTTTAAGTCCCTGCGGGGTGGGATAGCTGAAACCTGGGTCGGACCTGGTCTGCAGCAGGGCCCATCACCCTCCAGAAGCTGTTGGCAGTGTGTCTTCCATTCCTAGTGGGGCAGGGGAGCAAAGACCTGGGCAGAGGAGCGCCTGTCTGCATCCGATCCGGCCCCTCAGCAGCCCGCCGTGAGCCTTAGAGAACCCCCCCCCCCCCCCAGCGGGCTCCAGGAACCGGGCCCTGCGTCGGACCCAGCTCAGTAAGGCCCTCCCTCGGGCCCTGCAGCAGGTGGCCCCGTCTATGCAGTCGAAAACCCCGCGAAAATCGGTGTAGAAATGCCCGAGAGGCGTGGTGCGGTTCCCCCGGCCGGTACCGGGTCCGGACCGGTCCGGAAGTCCACCCAGAACACTGCCTGGGGCTTCTGGGCGGCTCCCCAGGCGCAGGCAGTCGAAAACCGCGTGAAAATCGGTTCAGAATTGACAAAACGGCGACCTCGTCGCTCCAAAAACTAAGTCCAAACTAAGCCTTTCGCTTATCGCTTAACGCTTAAGGCGGTCGGCCTTATGGCCAGTAAATGAAAAGTGCCTGCGCCCCTGGAGGTTTTGGAAGGTGCGAGCGATGACCATGCTCGGGTTAGTAGGTGAGGCCATCGGAAAACCAGCGTGAGTTGGCGGGTTTGGGTGGCAATCTATTCCAGGCAGAGTCGACTATCTCTGGGCATCAATTTTGGGATTTTTCCGGCTCTGGTTCTGGGAGAAACGCAGGGGCAAAGTGCACGAGCCGCGGCCGATTTTGGTGGCCTGTCCCTGGGCACAAAGTCTGAGGAGTGTGGGCCTGGTTCTCCGAAAAATACCAGTCTGCTGGAGCTCACTCCCATGGCTCCAGGGGGCACGGCACACCCCCCGGTAGCCGACCAAAGTGCTCTACTCGGGCCAGACTCGGACCCACGACCCGGGGTGAGAACCACAACTACTGGTCATCCTTTTGACCTCCAGGGGGCGCGGCAGAGCCTCCCCAGTCCGACGCAAGTGCCCCACTTGGGCCATACTCAGACCCACGGCCCGGGGCGAGAACCACAACTACTGGTCATCCTTTAGACCTCCAGGGGGCCCGGCACAGCCTCCCTAGACCGACACAAGTGCTCCACTTGGGCTGTACTCTGACCCAAGTCCCGGTGCGAGAACCACAACTACTGGTCATCCTTTAGACCTCCAGGGGGCCCGGCACAGCCTCCCTAGGCCGACACAAGTGCTCCACTTGGGCTATACTCTGACCCAAGTCCCGGGGCGAGAACCACAACTACTGGTCATCCTTTTGACCTCATGGTCATCCTTTAGATCTCCAGGGGGCCCGGCACAGCCTCCCTAGGCCGACACAAGTGCTCCACTTGGGCTATACTCTGACCCAAGTCCCGGGGCGAGAACCACAACTACTGGTCATCCTTTAGACCTCCAGGGGGCACGGCACACCCCCCGGTAGCCGACCAAAGTGCTCTACTCGGGCCAGACTCGGACCCACGACCCGGGGTGAGAACCACAACTACTGGTCATCCTTTAGACCTCCAGGGGGCCCGGCACAGCCTCCCTAGTCCGACACAAGTGCTCCACTTGGGCTATACTCTGACCCAAGTCCCGGGGCGAGAACCACAACTACTGGTCATCCTTTAGACCTCCAGGGGGACCGGCACAGCCTCCCTAGACCGACACAAGTGCACCACTTGGGCCATACTCTGACCCAAGTCCCGGGGCGAGAACCACAACTACTGGTCATCCTTTTGACCTCATGGTCATCCTTTAGACCTCAAGGGGGCACGGCAGAGCCTCCCTAGTCCGACACAAGTGTCCCACTTGGGCTATACTATGACCCAAGTCCCGGGGCGAGAACCACAACTACTGGTCATCCTTTAGACCTCAAGGGGGCACGGCAGAGCCTCCCTAGTCCGACACAAGTGTCCCACTTGGGCCATACTCAGACCCACGGCCCGGGGCGAGAACCACAACTACTGGTCATCCTTTAGACCTCCAGGGGGCCCGGCACAGCCTCCCTAGTCCGACGCAAGTGCTCCACTTGGGCTGTACTCTGACCCAAGTCCCGGGGCGAGAACCACAACTAATGGTCATCCTTTAGACCTCCAGGGGGCACGGCACAGCCTCCCTAGTCCGACACAAGTGCTCCACTTGGGCTATACTCTGACCCAAGTCCCGGGGCGAGAACCACAACTACTGGTCATCCTTTAGACCTCCAGGGGGCACGGCAGAGCCTCCCTAGTCCGACACAAGTGTCCCACTTGGGCTATTCTCTGACCCAAGTCCCGGGGCGAGAACCACAACTACTGGTCATCCTTTAGACCTCCAGGGGGCACGACACAGCCTCCCTAGTCCGACCCAAGTGCTCCACTTGGGCTATACTATGACCCAAGTCCCGGGGCGAGAACCACAACTACTGGTCATCCTTTAGACCTCCAGGGGGCACGGCACAGCCTCCCTAGTCCGACACAAGTGCTCCACTTGGGCTATACTCTGACCCAAGTCCCGGGGCGAGAACCACAACTACTGGTCATCCTTTAGACCTCCAGGGGGCACGGCACAGCCTCCCTAGTCCGACACAAGTGCTCCACTTGGGCTATACTCTGACCCAAGTCCCGGGGCGAGAACCACAACTACTGGTCATCCTTTTGACCTCATGGTCATCCTTTAGACCTCCAGGGGGCCCGGCACAGCCTCCCTAGGCCGACACAAGTGCTCCACTTGGGCTATACTCTGACCCAAGTCCCGGGGCGAGAACCACAACTACTGGTCATCCTTTAGACCTCCAGGGGGCACGGCACAGCCTCCCTAGTCCGACACAAGTGCTCCACTTGGGCTATACTCTGACCCAAGTCCCGGGGCGAGAACCACAACTACTGGTCATCCTTTTGACCTCATGGTCATCCTTTAGACCTCCAGGGGGCCCGGCACAGCCTCCCTAGACCGACACAAGTGCTCCACTTGGGCTGTACTCTGACCCAAGTCCCGGTGCGAGAACCACAACTACTGGTCATCCTTTAGACCTCCAGGGGGCCCGGCACAGCCTCCCTAGGCCGACACAAGTGCTCCACTTGGGCTATACTCTGACCCAAGTCCCGGGGCGAGAACCACAACTACTGGTCATCCTTTTGACCTCATGGTCATCCTTTAGATCTCCAGGGGGCCCGGCACAGCCTCCCTAGGCCGACACAAGTGCTCCACTTGGGCTATACTCTGACCCAAGTCCCGGGGCGAGAACCACAACTACTGGTCATCCTTTAGACCTCCAGGGGGCACGGCACACCCCCCGGTAGCCGACCAAAGTGCTCTACTCGGGCCAGACTCGGACCCACGACCCGGGGTGAGAACCACAACTACTGGTCATCCTTTAGACCTCCAGGGGGCCCGGCACAGCCTCCCTAGTCCGACACAAGTGCTCCACTTGGGCTATACTCTGACCCAAGTCCCGGGGCGAGAACCACAACTACTGGTCATCCTTTAGACCTCCAGGGGGACCGGCACAGCCTCCCTAGACCGACACAAGTGCACCACTTGGGCCATACTCTGACCCAAGTCCCGGGGCGAGAACCACAACTACTGGTCATCCTTTTGACCTCATGGTCATCCTTTAGACCTCAAGGGGGCACGGCAGAGCCTCCCTAGTCCGACACAAGTGTCCCACTTGGGCTATACTATGACCCAAGTCCCGGGGCGAGAACCACAACTACTGGTCATCCTTTAGACCTCAAGGGGGCACGGCAGAGCCTCCCTAGTCCGACACAAGTGTCCCACTTGGGCCATACTCAGACCCACGGCCCGGGGCGAGAACCACAACTACTGGTCATCCTTTAGACCTCCAGGGGGCCCGGCACAGCCTCCCTAGTCCGACGCAAGTGCTCCACTTGGGCTGTACTCTGACCCAAGTCCCGGGGCGAGAACCACAACTAATGGTCATCCTTTAGACCTCCAGGGGGCACGGCACAGCCTCCCTAGTCCGACACAAGTGCTCCACTTGGGCTATACTCTGACCCAAGTCCCGGGGCGAGAACCACAACTACTGGTCATCCTTTAGACCTCCAGGGGGCACGGCAGAGCCTCCCTAGTCCGACACAAGTGTCCCACTTGGGCTATTCTCTGACCCAAGTCCCGGGGCGAGAACCACAACTACTGGTCATCCTTTAGACCTCCAGGGGGCACGACACAGCCTCCCTAGTCCGACCCAAGTGCTCCACTTGGGCTATACTATGACCCAAGTCCCGGGGCGAGAACCACAACTACTGGTCATCCTTTAGACCTCCAGGGGGCACGGCAGAGCCTCCCTAGTCCGACACAAGTGTCCCACTTGGGCTATTCTCTGACCCAAGTCCCGGGGCGAGAACCACAACTACTGGTCATCCTTTAGACCTCCAGGGGGCACGACACAGCCTCCCTAGTCCGACCCAAGTGCTCCACTTGGGCTATACTATGACCCAAGTCCCGGGGCGAGAACCACAACTACTGGTCATCCTTTAGACCTCCAGGGGGCACGGCACAGCCTCCCTAGTCCGACACAAGTGCTCCACTTGGGCTATACTCTGACCCAAGTCCCGGGGCGAGAACCACAACTACTGGTCATCCTTTAGACCTCCAGGGGGCACGGCACAGCCTCCCTAGTCCGACACAAGTGCTCCACTTGGGCTATACTCTGACCCAAGTCCCGGGGCGAGAACCACAACTACTGGTCATCCTTTTGACCTCATGGTCATCCTTTAGACCTCCAGGGGGCCCGGCACAGCCTCCCTAGGCCGACACAAGTGCTCCACTTGGGCTATACTCTGACCCAAGTCCCGGGGCGAGAACCACAACTACTGGTCATCCTTTAGACCTCCAGGGGG
>NW_027223136.1:52500-64884 GCF_043380555.1 Nothobranchius furzeri
TGGGAGAAGGCTGCGGGGATGGGGGAGCCTGATCCTGGGTGCGATGGTGTTGAGTGTGGGTGGGAGAAGGCTGCGGGGCTGGGGGAGCCTGATGCTGGGTGTGATGGTGTTGAGTGAGGGTGGGAGAAGTCTTCGGGGATGGTGGAGCCTGATCCTGGGTTCGGTGGTGTTGAGTGTGGGTGGGAGAAGGCTGCGGGCATGGGGATGCCTGATGAGCCTGGATGTGATGCTGGTGAGAGAGGGGACAGGGCAGAGGCCGGCTGGACGTGCAGCGGGCAGGGGGAAACTTGAGCCTGGGTGGGTGGTTGTGCATCCAGGGCGGGCAGGGAGAGGTGAGACGTGGGCCTGGGCTGGTCGTCAGCGGTTCACCACAGGCAGCTGGTGGCGGTGTGGCTGAGCAGAAGCCTCCAGCAGGTGATGGCGGGGTGGGGGAGCAGCAGCCAGCCTCAAGCAGCCAGCCTCCAGCTGCTGATGGTGGGGTGGAGGAACAGAAGCCTCCAGCTGGTGATGTCAGGGTGGAGGAGCAGCAGCCAGCCTCCAACGGCTGATGGTGGGGTGGAGGAGCTGCAGCCAGCCTCCAGCAGCTGATGGCGGGGTGCAGGAGCAGCAGCCAGCCTCCAGCTGGTGATGGCGGGGTGAAGGAGCTGCAGCCAGCCACCAGCAGCTGATGGCGGGGTGCAGGAGCAGCAGCCAGCCACCAGCAGCTGATGGCGGGGTGGAGGAGCTGCAGCCAGCGTCCAGCAGCTGATGGTTGGGTGGTGGAGGAGCAGCAGCCAGCCTCCAGCAGCTGCTGGCGGGGTGCAGGAGCAGCAGCCAGCCTCCAGCAGCTGGTGGCGGGGTGGAGGAGCAGAAGCCAGCCTCCAGCAGCTGATGGCGGGGTGCAGGAGCAGAAGCCAGCCTCCAGCTGGTGATGGCGGGGTGAAGGAGCTGCAGCCAGCCTCCAGCAGCCAGCCTCCAGCTGGTGATGGCGGGGCGGAGGAGCAGGCAGCCTCCATCAGCTGATGGCGGGGTGTAGGAGCAGCAGCCAGCCTCCAGCTGGTGATGGCGGGGAGGAGGAGCAGCAGCAGCCAGCCTCCAGCAGCCAGCCAGCCTCCAGCAGCTGATGGCGGTGTGTGGGAGCAGCAGCCAGCCTCCAGCGGCCAGCCAGCCTCCAGCAGCTGATGGCGGGGTGGAGGAGCTGCAGCCAGCGTCCATCAGCTGATGGCGGGGTGGAAGAGCAGCAGGCAGCCTCCAGCTGGTGATGGCGGGGTGGAGGAGCTGCAGCCAGCGTCCAGCAGCTGATGGCGGGGTGCAGGAGCAGCAGCCAGCCTCCAGCAGCTGATGGCGGGGTGGAGGAGCTGCAGCCAGCCTCCAGCAGCCAGCCTCCAGCTAGTGATGGCGGGGTGGAGAAGCAGGCAGCCTCCGTCAGCTGATGGCGGGGTGGAGGAGCAGAAGCCAGCCTCCAGCAGCTGATGGCGGGGTGCAGGAGCTGCAGCCAGCGTCCAGCAGCTGATGGTGGGGTGGAGGAGCTGCAGCCAGCCTCCAGCAGCCAGCCTCCAGCTAGTGATGGCGGGGTGGAGAAGCAGGCAGCCTCCGTCAGCTGATGGCGGGGTGGAGGAGCAGAAGCCAGCCTCCAGCAGCTGATGGCGGGGTGCAGGAGCTGCAGCCAGCGTCCAGCAGCTGATGGTGGGGTGGAGGAGCTGCAGCCAGCGTCCAGCAGCTGATGGTGGGGTGGAGGAGCTGCAGCCAGCCTCCAGCAGCCAGCCTCCAGCAGCTGATGGCGGGGTGCAGGAGCAGCAGCCAGCCTCCAGCAGCTGATGGCGGGGTGCAGGAGCAGCAGGCAGCCTCCAGCAGCTGATGGCGGGGTGGAGGAGCAGAAGCCAGCCTCCAGCAGCTGATGGCGGGGTGCAGGAGCTGCAGCCAGCGTCCAGCAGCTGATGGTGGGGTGGAGGAGCTGCAGCCAGCGTCCAGCAGCTGATGGTTGGGTGGAGGAGCAGCAGCCAGCCTCCAGCAGCCAGCCTCCAGCTAGTGATGGCGGGGTGGAGAAGCAGGCAGCCTCCATCAGCTGATGGCGGGGTGGAGGAGCAGAAGCCAGCCTCCAGCTGGTGATGGCGGGGTGCAGGAGCTGCAGGCAGCCTCCAGCAGCTGATGGCGGGGTGCAGGAGCTGCAGGCAGCCTCCAGCAGCTGATGGCGGGGTGGAGGAGCTGCAGCCAGCGTCCAGCAGCTGATGGTGGGGTGGAGGAGCTGCAGCCAGCGTCCAGCAGCTGATGGTTGGGTGGAGGAGCAGCAGCCAGCCTCCAGCAGCTGATGGCGGGGTGCAGGAGCAGCAGCCAGCCTCCAGCAGCTGATGGCGGGGTGGAGGAGCTGCAGCCAGCCTCCAGCAGCCAGCCTCCAGCTAGTGATGGCGGGGTGGAGAAGCAGGCAGCCTCCATCAGCTGATGGCGGGGTGGAGGAGCAGAAGCCAGCCTCCAGCTGGTGATGGCGGGGTGCAGGAGCTGCAGGCAGCCTCCAGCAGCTGATGGCGGGGTGGAGGAGCTGCAGCCAGCCTCCAGCAGCCAGCCTCCAGCTAGTGATGGCGGGGTGGAGAAGCAGGCAGCCTCCATCAGCTGATGGCGGGGTGGAGGAGCAGAAGCCAGCCTCCAGCAGCTGATGGCGGGGTGCAGGAGGTGCAGGCAGCCTCCAGCAGCTGATGGCGGGGTGCAGGAGCAGCAGGCAGCCTCCAGCAGCTGATGGCGGGGTGCAGGAGCTGCAACCAGCCTCCAGCTGGTGATGGCGGGGTGGAGGAGCTGCAGCCAGCCTCCAGCAGCCAGCCCCCAGCAGCTGATGGCGGGGTGGAGGAGCAGAAGCCAGCCTCCAGCAGCTGATGGTGGGGTGCAGGAGCTGCAGCCAGCCTCCAGCAGCCAGCCTCCAGCTGGTGATGGCGGGGTGGAGGAGCAGCAGCAGACAGCCTCCAGCAGCCAGCCAGCCTCCAGGAGCTGATGGCGGTGTGTGGGAGCAGCAGCCAGCCTCCAGCGTTCAGCCAGCATCCATCAGCTGATGGCGGTGTGAAGGAGCTGCAGCCAGCCTCCAGCAGGTCATGGTGGGGTGGAGGAGCAGCAGCCAGCCTCCAGCAGCTGATGGCGGGTTGCAGGAGCTGCAGCCAGCCTCCAGCAAATGATGGCGGGGTGCAGGAGCTGCAGGCAGCCTCCAGCAGCTGATGGCGGGGTGCAGGAGCAGCAGGCAGCCTCCAGCTGCTGATGACGGGGTGCAGGAGCTGCAACCAGCCTCCAGCTGGTGATGGTGGGGTGGAGGAGCTGCAGCCAGCCTCGAACAGCTGATGGCAGGGTGCAGGAGCAGCAGCCAGCCTCCAGCAGCTGATGGCGGGGCGCAGGAGCTGCAGGCAGCCTCCAGCAGCTGATGGCGGGGTGCAGGAGCAGCAGCCAGCCTCCAGCTGGTGATGGCGGGGTGAAGGAGCTGCAGCCAGCCACCAGCAGCTGATGGCGGGGTGAAGGAGCTGCAGCCAGCCACCAGCAGCTGATGGCGGGGTGGAGGAGCTGCAGCCAGCGTCCAGCAGCTGATGGTTGGGTGGTGGAGGAGCAGCAGCCAGCCTCCAGCAGCTGATGGCGGGGTGCAGGAGCAGCAGCCAGCGTCCAGCAGCTGATGGTTGGGTGGAGGAGCAGCAGCCAGCCTCCAGCAGCTGCTGGCGGGGTGCAGGAGCAGCAGCCAGCCTCCAGCAGCTGATGGCGGGGTGCAGGAGCTGCAGGCAGCCTCCAGCAGCTGATGGCGGTGTGCAGGAGCTGCAGCCAGCCTCCAGCAGCTGATGGCGGGGTGCAGGGGCTGCAGGCAGCCTCCAGCAGCTGATGGCGGGGTGCAGGAGCTGCAACCAGCCTCCAGCTGGTGATGGCGGGGTGGAGGAGCAGCAGCCAGCCTCCAGCAGCCAGCCTCCAGCTGCTGATGGCGGGGTGGAGGAACAGAAGCCTCCAGCAGCTGATGGCAGGGTGCAGGAGCAGCAGCCAGCCTCCAGCTGGTGATGGCGGGGTGGAGGAGCTGAAACCTGGGTCGGACCTGGTCTGCAGCAGGGCCCATTACCACTCAGAAGCTGATGGCAGTGTGTGTTTAGGTCCCTGCGGGGTGGATGAGCTGAAACCTGGGTCAGACTTGGTGTGCAGCAGGGCTCAGCACCCTCCAGAAGCCGATGACAGTGTGTCTTTAACTCCCTGCCTGGTGGGAGAGCTGAAAGCTGGGTCGGACCTGGTCTTTAGCAGAGCTCAGCAGCCTCCAGAAGCTGATGGCAGTGTGTGTTTCATCCCCTGCGGGGTGGGAGAGCTGAAACGTGGGTCGGACCTGGTCTGCAGCAGGGCCCATCACCATCCAGAAGCTGACGGCGGTGTGTGTTTAAGTCCCTGCGGGGTGGGAGAGCCATAACCTGGGTCGGACCTGGTCTGCAGCAGAGCTCAGCAGCCTCCAGAACCTGATGGCAGTGTGTCTTTAATCCACTGCGGGGTGCAGGAGCTGAAACCTGGGTCGGACCTGGTCTGCAGCAGGGCTCAGCAGCCAGCAGAAGGTGACGGCAGTGTGTGTTTAGTTCCCTGCGGGGTGCAGGAGCTGAAACCTGGGTCGGACCTGGTCTGCAGCAGAGCTCAGCAGCCAGCAGAAGGTGATGGCAGTGTGTGTTTAAGTCCCTGCCTGGTGGGAGAGCTGAAACCTGGGTCGGACCTGGTCTATAGAAGAGCTCAGCAGCCTCCAGAAGCTGATGGCAGTGTGTGTGTTTTGGTCCCTGCGGGGTGCAGGAGCAGGAACCCGGGTCGGACCTGGTCTATAGCGGAGCTCAGCAGCCTCCAGCAGCTGATGGCAGTGTGTGTTTAATTCCCTGCCTGGTGGGAGAGCTGTAACCCGGGTCGGACTTGGTCTGCAGCAGGGCCCATCACCATCCAGAAGCTGATGGCAGTGTGTCTTTAATTCCCTGCGGGGTGGAGGAGCAGAAACCTGGGTCGGACCTGGTCTATAGCAGAGCTCAGCAGCCTCCAGAAGCTGATGGCAGTGTGTGTTCAAGTCCCTGCGGGGTGGGAGAGCTGAAACCTGGGTCGGACCTGGTCTATAGAAGAGCTCAGCAGCCTCCAGCAGCTGATGGCAGTGTGTGTTTAAGTCCCTGCGGGGTGGGAGAGCTATATCCCGGGTCGGACCTGGTCTATAGCAGAGCTCAGCAGCCTCCAGCAGCTGATGGCAGTGTGTGTTTAAGTCCCTGCGGGGTGGGAGAGCTGAAACCTCGGTCGGACCTGGTCTATGGCAGAGCTCAGCAGCCTCCAGAAGCTGATGGCAGCGTGCCTCTAAGTCCCTGCCTGGTGGGAGAGCTGAAACCTGGGTCGGACATGGTCTGCAGCAGGGCTCGGCAGCCTCCAGCAGCTGATGGCAGTGTGTCTTTAAGTCCCTGCCTGGTGGGAGAGCTGAAACCTGGGTCGGACCTGGTCTATAGCAGAGCTCAGCAGCCTCCAGCAGCTGATGGCAGTGTGTGTTTAAGTCCCTGCCTGGTGTGAGAGCTGAAACCTGGGTCGGACCTGGTCTATAGAAGAGCTCAGCAGCCTCCAGCAGCTGATGGCAGTGTGTCTTTAAGTCACTGCCTGGTGGGAGAGCTGAAACCTGGGTCGGACCTGGTCTATAGTAGAGCTCAGCAGCCTCCAGCAGCTGATTGCAGTGTGTGTTTAAGTCCCTGCCTGGTGGGAGAGCTGATATCCGGGTCGGACCTGGTCCACAGCAGGGCCCATCACCCTCCAGAAGCTGGTGGCAGTGTGTGTTTAAGTCCCTGCGGGGTGCAGGAGCAGAAACCTGGGTGGGACCTGGTCTGCAGCAGAGCTCGGCAGCCTCCAGCAGCTGATGGCAGTGAGTGTTTAAGTCCCTGCGGGGTGGGAGAGCTATATCCCGGGTCAGACCTGGTCTAAAGCAGGGCCCATCACCCTCCAGAAGCTGGTGGCAGTGTGTGTTTAAGTCCCTGCGGGGTGGAGGAGCAGAAACCTGGGTCGGACCCGGTCTACAGCAGAGCTCAGCAGCCCCCAGAAGCTGATGGCAGTGTGTGTGTGTGTGTGTGTGTTTAAGTCTCTGCCTGGTTGGAGAGCCGATACCTGGGTCGGACCTGGTCTGCAGCAGGGCTCAGCAGCCTCCAGAAGCTGATGGCAGTGTGTCTTTCATTCCCTGCGGGGTGCAGGAGCAGAAACCTGGGTCGGACCTGGTCTATAGCGGAGCTCAGCAGCCTCCAGCAGCTGATGGCAGTGTGTGTGTTAAAGACCCTGCGGGGTGGGAGAGCTGAAACCTGGGTCGGACCTGGTCTGCAGCAGGGCTCAGCAGCCCCCAGAAGCTGATGGCTGTGTGTGTTTAAGTCCCTGCGGGGTGGGAGAGCTGAAACCTGGGTCGGACCTGGCCCGCAGCAGGGCCCATCACCCTCCAGAAGCTGATGGCGGTGTGGGTTTAAGTCCCTGCGGGGTTGAGGAGCTGAAACCTGGGTCGGACCTGGTCTGCAGCAGGGCCCATCACCATCCAGAAGCTGATGGCTGTGTGTGTTTAAGTCCCAGGGGGGTGGGAGAGCCATAACCTGGGTCGGACCTGGTCTGCAGCAGGGCTCAGCAGCCTCCAGTTGCAGATGGCAGTGTGTGTTTAGTTCCCTGCGGGGTGCAGGAGCTGAAACCTGGGTCGGACCTGGTCTATAGCAGAGCTCAGCAGCCTCCAGAAGCTGATGGCAGTGTGTCTTCAATTCCCTGCGGGGTGCAGGAGCTGATACCTGGGTCGGACCTGGTCTGCAGCAGGGCCCATCACCATCCAGACGCTGATGGCAGTGTGTGTTTAAGTCCTAGTGGGCTGCAGGAGCTGAAACCTGGGTCGGACCTGCTCTATAGTAGAGCTCAGCAGCCTCCAGAAGCTGATGGCAGTGTGTCTTTAAGTCCCTGCGGGGTGGGATAGCTGAAACCTGGGTCGGACCTGGTCTGCAGCAGGGCCCATCACCATCCAGACGCTGATGGCAGTGTGTGTTTAAGTCCTAGTGGGCTGCAGGAGCTGAAACCTGGGTCGGACCTGCTCTATAGTAGAGCTCAGCAGCCTCCAGAAGCTGATGGCAGTGTGTCTTTAAGTCCCTGCGGGGTGGGATAGCTGAAACCTGGGTCGGACCTGGTCTGCAGCAGGGCCCATCACCCTCCAGAAGCTGTTGGCAGTGTGTCTTCCATTCCTAGTGGGGCAGGGGAGCAAAGACCTGGGCAGAGGAGCGCCTGTCTGCATCCGATCCGGCCCCTCAGCAGCCCGCCGTGAGCCTTAGAGAACCCCCCCCCCCCCCCAGCGGGCTCCAGGAACCGGGCCCTGCGTCGGACCCAGCTCAGTAAGGCCCTCCCTCGGGCCCTGCAGCAGGTGGCCCCGTCTATGCAGTCGAAAACCCCGCGAAAATCGGTGTAGAAACGCCCGAGAGGCGTGGTGCGGTTCCCCCGGCCGGTACCGGGTCCGGACCGGTCCGGAAGTCCACCCAGAACACTGCCTGGGGCTTCTGGGCGGCTCCCCAGGCGCAGGCAGTCGAAAACCGCGTGAAAATCGGTTCAGAATTGACAAAACGGCGACCTCGTCGCTCCAAAAACTAAGTCCAAACTAAGCCTTTCGCTTATCGCTTAACGCTTAAGGCGGTCGGCCTTATGGCCAGTAAATGAAAAGTGCCTGCGCCCCTGGAGGTTTTGGAAGGTGCGAGCGATGACCATGCTCGGGTTAGTAGGTGAGGCCATCGGAAAACCAGCGTGAGTTGGCGGGTTTGGGTGGCAATCTATTCCAGGCAGAGTCGACTATCTCTGGGCATCAATTTTGGGATTTTTCCGGCTCTGGTTCTGGGAGAAACGCAGGGGCAAAGTGCACGAGCCGCGGCCGATTTTGGTGGCCTGTCCCTGGGCACAAAGTCTGAGGAGTGTGGGCCTGGTTCTCCGAAAAATACCAGTCTGCTGGAGCTCACTCCCATGGCTCCAGGGGGCACGGCACACCCCCCGGTAGCCGACCAAAGTGCTCTACTCGGGCCAGACTCGGACCCACGACCCGGGGTGAGAACCACAACTACTGGTCATCCTTTTGACCTCCAGGGGGCGCGGCAGAGCCTCCCCAGTCCGACGCAAGTGCCCCACTTGGGCCATACTCAGACCCACGGCCCGGGGCGAGAACCACAACTACTGGTCATCCTTTAGACCTCCAGGGGGCCCGGCACAGCCTCCCTAGACCGACACAAGTGCTCCACTTGGGCTGTACTCTGACCCAAGTCCCGGTGCGAGAACCACAACTACTGGTCATCCTTTAGACCTCCAGGGGGCCCGGCACAGCCTCCCTAGGCCGACACAAGTGCTCCACTTGGGCTATACTCTGACCCAAGTCCCGGGGCGAGAACCACAACTACTGGTCATCCTTTTGACCTCATGGTCATCCTTTAGATCTCCAGGGGGCCCGGCACAGCCTCCCTAGGCCGACACAAGTGCTCCACTTGGGCTATACTCTGACCCAAGTCCCGGGGCGAGAACCACAACTACTGGTCATCCTTTAGACCTCCAGGGGGCACGGCACACCCCCCGGTAGCCGACCAAAGTGCTCTACTCGGGCCAGACTCGGACCCACGACCCGGGGTGAGAACCACAACTACTGGTCATCCTTTAGACCTCCAGGGGGCCCGGCACAGCCTCCCTAGTCCGACACAAGTGCTCCACTTGGGCTATACTCTGACCCAAGTCCCGGGGCGAGAACCACAACTACTGGTCATCCTTTAGACCTCCAGGGGGACCGGCACAGCCTCCCTAGACCGACACAAGTGCACCACTTGGGCCATACTCTGACCCAAGTCCCGGGGCGAGAACCACAACTACTGGTCATCCTTTTGACCTCATGGTCATCCTTTAGACCTCAAGGGGGCACGGCAGAGCCTCCCTAGTCCGACACAAGTGTCCCACTTGGGCTATACTATGACCCAAGTCCCGGGGCGAGAACCACAACTACTGGTCATCCTTTAGACCTCAAGGGGGCACGGCAGAGCCTCCCTAGTCCGACACAAGTGTCCCACTTGGGCCATACTCAGACCCACGGCCCGGGGCGAGAACCACAACTACTGGTCATCCTTTAGACCTCCAGGGGGCCCGGCACAGCCTCCCTAGTCCGACGCAAGTGCTCCACTTGGGCTGTACTCTGACCCAAGTCCCGGGGCGAGAACCACAACTAATGGTCATCCTTTAGACCTCCAGGGGGCACGGCACAGCCTCCCTAGTCCGACACAAGTGCTCCACTTGGGCTATACTCTGACCCAAGTCCCGGGGCGAGAACCACAACTACTGGTCATCCTTTAGACCTCCAGGGGGCACGGCAGAGCCTCCCTAGTCCGACACAAGTGTCCCACTTGGGCTATTCTCTGACCCAAGTCCCGGGGCGAGAACCACAACTACTGGTCATCCTTTAGACCTCCAGGGGGCACGACACAGCCTCCCTAGTCCGACCCAAGTGCTCCACTTGGGCTATACTATGACCCAAGTCCCGGGGCGAGAACCACAACTACTGGTCATCCTTTAGACCTCCAGGGGGCACGGCACAGCCTCCCTAGTCCGACACAAGTGCTCCACTTGGGCTATACTCTGACCCAAGTCCCGGGGCGAGAACCACAACTACTGGTCATCCTTTAGACCTCCAGGGGGCACGGCACAGCCTCCCTAGTCCGACACAAGTGCTCCACTTGGGCTATACTCTGACCCAAGTCCCGGGGCGAGAACCACAACTACTGGTCATCCTTTTGACCTCATGGTCATCCTTTAGACCTCCAGGGGGCCCGGCACAGCCTCCCTAGGCCGACACAAGTGCTCCACTTGGGCTATACTCTGACCCAAGTCCCGGGGCGAGAACCACAACTACTGGTCATCCTTTAGACCTCCAGGGGGCACGGCACAGCCTCCCTAGTCCGACACAAGTGCTCCACTTGGGCTATACTCTGACCCAAGTCCCGGGGCGAGAACCACAACTACTGGTCATCCTTTTGACCTCATGGTCATCCTTTAGACCTCCAGGGGGCCCGGCACAGCCTCCCTAGACCGACACAAGTGCTCCACTTGGGCTGTACTCTGACCCAAGTCCCGGTGCGAGAACCACAACTACTGGTCATCCTTTAGACCTCCAGGGGGCCCGGCACAGCCTCCCTAGGCCGACACAAGTGCTCCACTTGGGCTATACTCTGACCCAAGTCCCGGGGCGAGAACCACAACTACTGGTCATCCTTTTGACCTCATGGTCATCCTTTAGATCTCCAGGGGGCCCGGCACAGCCTCCCTAGGCCGACACAAGTGCTCCACTTGGGCTATACTCTGACCCAAGTCCCGGGGCGAGAACCACAACTACTGGTCATCCTTTAGACCTCCAGGGGGCACGGCACACCCCCCGGTAGCCGACCAAAGTGCTCTACTCGGGCCAGACTCGGACCCACGACCCGGGGTGAGAACCACAACTACTGGTCATCCTTTAGACCTCCAGGGGGCCCGGCACAGCCTCCCTAGTCCGACACAAGTGCTCCACTTGGGCTATACTCTGACCCAAGTCCCGGGGCGAGAACCACAACTACTGGTCATCCTTTAGACCTCCAGGGGGACCGGCACAGCCTCCCTAGACCGACACAAGTGCACCACTTGGGCCATACTCTGACCCAAGTCCCGGGGCGAGAACCACAACTACTGGTCATCCTTTTGACCTCATGGTCATCCTTTAGACCTCAAGGGGGCACGGCAGAGCCTCCCTAGTCCGACACAAGTGTCCCACTTGGGCTATACTATGACCCAAGTCCCGGGGCGAGAACCACAACTACTGGTCATCCTTTAGACCTCAAGGGGGCACGGCAGAGCCTCCCTAGTCCGACACAAGTGTCCCACTTGGGCCATACTCAGACCCACGGCCCGGGGCGAGAACCACAACTACTGGTCATCCTTTAGACCTCCAGGGGGCCCGGCACAGCCTCCCTAGTCCGACGCAAGTGCTCCACTTGGGCTGTACTCTGACCCAAGTCCCGGGGCGAGAACCACAACTAATGGTCATCCTTTAGACCTCCAGGGGGCACGGCACAGCCTCCCTAGTCCGACACAAGTGCTCCACTTGGGCTATACTCTGACCCAAGTCCCGGGGCGAGAACCACAATACTGGTCATCCTTTAGACCTCCAGGGGGCACGGCAGAGCCTCCCTAGTCCGACACAAGTGTCCCACTTGGGCTATTCTCTGACCCAAGTCCCGGGGCGAGAACCACAACTACTGGTCATCCTTTAGACCTCCAGGGGGCACGACACAGCCTCCCTAGTCCGACCCAAGTGCTCCACTTGGGCTATACTATGACCCAAGTCCCGGGGCGAGAACCACAACTACTGGTCATCCTTTAGACCTCCAGGGGGCACGGCAGAGCCTCCCTAGTCCGACACAAGTGTCCCACTTGGGCTATTCTCTGACCCAAGTCCCGGGGCGAGAACCACAACTACTGGTCATCCTTTAGACCTCCAGGGGGCACGACACAGCCTCCCTAGTCCGACCCAAGTGCTCCACTTGGGCTATACTATGACCCAAGTCCCGGGGCGAGAACCACAACTACTGGTCATCCTTTAGACCTCCAGGGGCACGGCACAGCCTCCCTAGTCCGACACAAGTGCTCCACTTGGGCTATACTCTGACCCAAGTCCCGGGGCGAGAACCACAACTACTGGTCATCCTTTAGACCTCCAGGGGGCACGGCACAGCCTCCCTAGTCCGACACAAGTGCTCCACTTGGGCTATACTCTGACCCAAGTCCCGGGGCGAGAACCACAACTACTGGTCATCCTTTTGACCTCATGGTCATCCTTTAGACCTCCAGGGGGCCCGGCACAGCCTCCCTAGGCCGACACAAGTGCTCCACTTGGGCTATACTCTGACCCAAGTCCCGGGGCGAGAACCACAACTACTGGTCATCCTTTAGACCTCCAGGGGGCACGGCACAGCCTCCCTAGTCCGACACAAGTGCTCCACTTCGGCTGTACTCTGACCCAAGTCCCGGGGCGAGAACCACAACTAATGGTCATCCTTTAGACCTCCATGGCAACAGGGGGATGTCAGACCCCAGCTCATCCCAGGTTGATGCCTCAATAGTAGCTTAGGGTCACGGCAGTCCCACCGTGATCCACCCTCTTGTCCTCTCTCCACAGGATGACCAGAGTGTCGTGTTTATTTTCAAAGTGTCCTCGTAGGATGACCATGAGTGCAGGAAAATTTTCAAAGTCCCTCTGTCGGATGACCATGAGTGCAGAAAAAATTTCAAAGTCCCCCCTTGGGATTACCAGACGTTCGAGATTTCGGCTGAAAAATTTTCAAAGTGCTGCCGAGAGCCTGCGCTAGTTGCTTAAGGCTTGAGGAGATCCGCCTTATGGTAAGTAAACGAAAA
>NW_027223137.1:0-17500 GCF_043380555.1 Nothobranchius furzeri
TAATCCTGCTCAGTACGAGAGGAACCGCAGGTTCAGACATTTGGTGTATGTGCTTGGCTGAGGAGCCAATGGGGCGAAGCTACCATCTGTGGGATTATGACTGAACGCCTCTAAGTCAGAATCCCGCCTAGACGTAATGATACCGTAGCGCCGCGAATCTTCGGTTGGTCCCGGATAGCTGGCCCTCGGGCCGGTGCGGAGAGCCGTTCGTGACTGGGCTGGGGTGCGGCCGAATGATGGCTGCCCCTCTCCAATTGCGCACTGCACGTTTGTGGAGAACGTGGTGCTAAATGACTTGCAGACGACCTGATTCTGGGTCAGGGTTTCGTGCGTGGCAGAGCAGCTACCTCGCTGCGATCCATTGAAAGTCAGCCCTCGATCCAAGTTTTTGTCGGGGTCCTAGCCCCCGTACCTCCCACCCTCCTCCGCATCCACCAAACGGGAAGACCAGTCGCGGAGGTGGGTGGAACTCGGTGGCCCAGCAATGCAACCCCCGGACCTCCGGGGCCGGTCCCAAGTCCGGATCAATGCAGAGGGATGAGCCACTGCCTGAAGCCGAGGTGTCAGAAATTTTCTAAGTGTTGAACTTTTTCTAAGTGTCAGCACGCAGGAGCTGGAAATTTTCTAAGTGTTGAACTTTTTCTAAGTGTCAGCACGCAGGAGCTGAAAATTTTCTAAGTGTTGAACTTTTTCTAAGTGTCAGCACGCAGGAGCTGGAAATTTTCTAAGTGTTGAACTTTTTCTAAGTGTTGAACTTTTTCTAAGTGTCAGCACGCAGGAGCTGGAAATTTTCTAAGTGTTACTTAGGATTACCAGTGTGCGAAAATAATTTCTAAGTGTTGAACTTTTTCTAAGTGTCAGCACACAGAAGCTGGAAATTTTCTAAGTGTTAATTTGGATTACCAGTGTGCGAAAATATTTTTCTAAGTGTTACTTAGGATGACCAGACGTACGAAATTGGATTTGGATGACCAGGCTGCTGGAGGTCCAGCCGGCGTGGACTAGGGTCTTTAACCCAGGGGAGGGTGCTTAATAGTGGGCCGCAGGGTTCGAGAGGTGAGCCTGGTTCCTCCATGGCCCATTCCCCGGGTCTGTCCCAGGTGTCAGCCGGGTGAGGGTGAGCGTGTTGTGGGGTGGGTGGTGGTGATGCTGAGGGTGGGTGTCCTGGAGGTGTGGATGGCGTTGGAGAGGCTGTGTGGGTGGGAGAAGGCTGCGGGGATGGGGGAGCCTGATCCTGGGTGCGATGGTGTTGAGTGTGGGTGGGAGAAGGCTGCGGGGCTGGGGGAGCCTGATGCTGGGTGTGATGGTGTTGAGTGAGGGTGGGAGAAGTCTTCGGGGATGGTGGAGCCTGATCCTGGGTTCGGTGGTGTTGAGTGTGGGTGGGAGAAGGCTGCGGGCATGGGGATGCCTGATGAGCCTGGATGTGATGCTGGTGAGAGAGGGGACAGGGCAGAGGCCGGCTGGACGTGCAGCGGGCAGGGGGAAACTTGAGCCTGGGTGGGTGGTTGTGCATCCAGGGCGGGCAGGGAGAGGTGAGACGTGGGCCTGGGCTGGTCGTCAGCGGTTCACCACAGGCAGCTGGTGGCGGTGTGGCTGAGCAGAAGCCTCCAGCAGGTGATGGCGGGGTGGGGGAGCAGCAGCCAGCCTCAAGCAGCCAGCCTCCAGCTGCTGATGGTGGGGTGGAGGAACAGAAGCCTCCAGCTGGTGATGTCAGGGTGGAGGAGCAGCAGCCAGCCTCCAACGGCTGATGGTGGGGTGGAGGAGCTGCAGCCAGCCTCCAGCAGCTGATGGCGGGGTGCAGGAGCAGCAGCCAGCCTCCAGCTGGTGATGGCGGGGTGAAGGAGCTGCAGCCAGCCACCAGCAGCTGATGGCGGGGTGCAGGAGCAGCAGCCAGCCACCAGCAGCTGATGGCGGGGTGGAGGAGCTGCAGCCAGCGTCCAGCAGCTGATGGTTGGGTGGTGGAGGAGCAGCAGCCAGCCTCCAGCAGCTGCTGGCGGGGTGCAGGAGCAGCAGCCAGCCTCCAGCAGCTGGTGGCGGGGTGGAGGAGCAGAAGCCAGCCTCCAGCAGCTGATGGCGGGGTGCAGGAGCAGAAGCCAGCCTCCAGCTGGTGATGGCGGGGTGAAGGAGCTGCAGCCAGCCTCCAGCAGCCAGCCTCCAGCTGGTGATGGCGGGGCGGAGGAGCAGGCAGCCTCCATCAGCTGATGGCGGGGTGTAGGAGCAGCAGCCAGCCTCCAGCTGGTGATGGCGGGGAGGAGGAGCAGCAGCAGCCAGCCTCCAGCAGCCAGCCAGCCTCCAGCAGCTGATGGCGGTGTGTGGGAGCAGCAGCCAGCCTCCAGCGGCCAGCCAGCCTCCAGCAGCTGATGGCGGGGTGGAGGAGCTGCAGCCAGCGTCCATCAGCTGATGGCGGGGTGGAAGAGCAGCAGGCAGCCTCCAGCTGGTGATGGCGGGGTGGAGGAGCTGCAGCCAGCGTCCAGCAGCTGATGGCGGGGTGCAGGAGCAGCAGCCAGCCTCCAGCAGCTGATGGCGGGGTGGAGGAGCTGCAGCCAGCCTCCAGCAGCCAGCCTCCAGCTAGTGATGGCGGGGTGGAGAAGCAGGCAGCCTCCGTCAGCTGATGGCGGGGTGGAGGAGCAGAAGCCAGCCTCCAGCAGCTGATGGCGGGGTGCAGGAGCTGCAGCCAGCGTCCAGCAGCTGATGGTGGGGTGGAGGAGCTGCAGCCAGCCTCCAGCAGCCAGCCTCCAGCTAGTGATGGCGGGGTGGAGAAGCAGGCAGCCTCCGTCAGCTGATGGCGGGGTGGAGGAGCAGAAGCCAGCCTCCAGCAGCTGATGGCGGGGTGCAGGAGCTGCAGCCAGCGTCCAGCAGCTGATGGTGGGGTGGAGGAGCTGCAGCCAGCGTCCAGCAGCTGATGGTGGGGTGGAGGAGCTGCAGCCAGCCTCCAGCAGCCAGCCTCCAGCAGCTGATGGCGGGGTGCAGGAGCAGCAGCCAGCCTCCAGCAGCTGATGGCGGGGTGCAGGAGCAGCAGGCAGCCTCCAGCAGCTGATGGCGGGGTGGAGGAGCAGAAGCCAGCCTCCAGCAGCTGATGGCGGGGTGCAGGAGCTGCAGCCAGCGTCCAGCAGCTGATGGTGGGGTGGAGGAGCTGCAGCCAGCGTCCAGCAGCTGATGGTTGGGTGGAGGAGCAGCAGCCAGCCTCCAGCAGCCAGCCTCCAGCTAGTGATGGCGGGGTGGAGAAGCAGGCAGCCTCCATCAGCTGATGGCGGGGTGGAGGAGCAGAAGCCAGCCTCCAGCTGGTGATGGCGGGGTGCAGGAGCTGCAGGCAGCCTCCAGCAGCTGATGGCGGGGTGCAGGAGCTGCAGGCAGCCTCCAGCAGCTGATGGCGGGGTGGAGGAGCTGCAGCCAGCGTCCAGCAGCTGATGGTGGGGTGGAGGAGCTGCAGCCAGCGTCCAGCAGCTGATGGTTGGGTGGAGGAGCAGCAGCCAGCCTCCAGCAGCTGATGGCGGGGTGCAGGAGCAGCAGCCAGCCTCCAGCAGCTGATGGCGGGGTGGAGGAGCTGCAGCCAGCCTCCAGCAGCCAGCCTCCAGCTAGTGATGGCGGGGTGGAGAAGCAGGCAGCCTCCATCAGCTGATGGCGGGGTGGAGGAGCAGAAGCCAGCCTCCAGCTGGTGATGGCGGGGTGCAGGAGCTGCAGGCAGCCTCCAGCAGCTGATGGCGGGGTGGAGGAGCTGCAGCCAGCCTCCAGCAGCCAGCCTCCAGCTAGTGATGGCGGGGTGGAGAAGCAGGCAGCCTCCATCAGCTGATGGCGGGGTGGAGGAGCAGAAGCCAGCCTCCAGCAGCTGATGGCGGGGTGCAGGAGGTGCAGGCAGCCTCCAGCAGCTGATGGCGGGGTGCAGGAGCAGCAGGCAGCCTCCAGCAGCTGATGGCGGGGTGCAGGAGCTGCAACCAGCCTCCAGCTGGTGATGGCGGGGTGGAGGAGCTGCAGCCAGCCTCCAGCAGCCAGCCCCCAGCAGCTGATGGCGGGGTGGAGGAGCAGAAGCCAGCCTCCAGCAGCTGATGGTGGGGTGCAGGAGCTGCAGCCAGCCTCCAGCAGCCAGCCTCCAGCTGGTGATGGCGGGGTGGAGGAGCAGCAGCAGACAGCCTCCAGCAGCCAGCCAGCCTCCAGGAGCTGATGGCGGTGTGTGGGAGCAGCAGCCAGCCTCCAGCGTTCAGCCAGCATCCATCAGCTGATGGCGGTGTGAAGGAGCTGCAGCCAGCCTCCAGCAGGTCATGGTGGGGTGGAGGAGCAGCAGCCAGCCTCCAGCAGCTGATGGCGGGTTGCAGGAGCTGCAGCCAGCCTCCAGCAAATGATGGCGGGGTGCAGGAGCTGCAGGCAGCCTCCAGCAGCTGATGGCGGGGTGCAGGAGCAGCAGGCAGCCTCCAGCTGCTGATGACGGGGTGCAGGAGCTGCAACCAGCCTCCAGCTGGTGATGGTGGGGTGGAGGAGCTGCAGCCAGCCTCGAACAGCTGATGGCAGGGTGCAGGAGCAGCAGCCAGCCTCCAGCAGCTGATGGCGGGGCGCAGGAGCTGCAGGCAGCCTCCAGCAGCTGATGGCGGGGTGCAGGAGCAGCAGCCAGCCTCCAGCTGGTGATGGCGGGGTGAAGGAGCTGCAGCCAGCCACCAGCAGCTGATGGCGGGGTGCAGGAGCTGCAGGCAGCCTCCAGCAGCTGATGGCGGGGTGCAGGAGCTGCAGGCAGCCTCCAGCAGCTGATGGCGGGGTGGAGGAGCTGCAGCCAGCGTCCAGCAGCTGATGGTGGGGTGGAGGAGCTGCAGCCAGCGTCCAGCAGCTGATGGTTGGGTGGAGGAGCAGCAGCCAGCCTCCAGCAGCTGATGGCGGGGTGCAGGAGCAGCAGCCAGCCTCCAGCAGCTGATGGCGGGGTGGAGGAGCTGCAGCCAGCCTCCAGCAGCCAGCCTCCAGCTAGTGATGGCGGGGTGGAGAAGCAGGCAGCCTCCATCAGCTGATGGCGGGGTGGAGGAGCAGAAGCCAGCCTCCAGCTGGTGATGGCGGGGTGCAGGAGCTGCAGGCAGCCTCCAGCAGCTGATGGCGGGGTGGAGGAGCTGCAGCCAGCCTCCAGCAGCCAGCCTCCAGCTAGTGATGGCGGGGTGGAGAAGCAGGCAGCCTCCATCAGCTGATGGCGGGGTGGAGGAGCAGAAGCCAGCCTCCAGCAGCTGATGGCGGGGTGCAGGAGGTGCAGGCAGCCTCCAGCAGCTGATGGCGGGGTGCAGGAGCAGCAGGCAGCCTCCAGCAGCTGATGGCGGGGTGCAGGAGCTGCAACCAGCCTCCAGCTGGTGATGGCGGGGTGGAGGAGCTGCAGCCAGCCTCCAGCAGCCAGCCCCCAGCAGCTGATGGCGGGGTGGAGGAGCAGAAGCCAGCCTCCAGCAGCTGATGGTGGGGTGCAGGAGCTGCAGCCAGCCTCCAGCAGCCAGCCTCCAGCTGGTGATGGCGGGGTGGAGGAGCAGCAGCAGACAGCCTCCAGCAGCCAGCCAGCCTCCAGGAGCTGATGGCGGTGTGTGGGAGCAGCAGCCAGCCTCCAGCGTTCAGCCAGCATCCATCAGCTGATGGCGGTGTGAAGGAGCTGCAGCCAGCCTCCAGCAGGTCATGGTGGGGTGGAGGAGCAGCAGCCAGCCTCCAGCAGCTGATGGCGGGTTGCAGGAGCTGCAGCCAGCCTCCAGCAAATGATGGCGGGGTGCAGGAGCTGCAGGCAGCCTCCAGCAGCTGATGGCGGGGTGCAGGAGCAGCAGGCAGCCTCCAGCTGCTGATGACGGGGTGCAGGAGCTGCAACCAGCCTCCAGCTGGTGATGGTGGGGTGGAGGAGCTGCAGCCAGCCTCGAACAGCTGATGGCAGGGTGCAGGAGCAGCAGCCAGCCTCCAGCAGCTGATGGCGGGGCGCAGGAGCTGCAGGCAGCCTCCAGCAGCTGATGGCGGGGTGCAGGAGCAGCAGCCAGCCTCCAGCTGGTGATGGCGGGGTGAAGGAGCTGCAGCCAGCCACCAGCAGCTGATGGCGGGGTGAAGGAGCTGCAGCCAGCCACCAGCAGCTGATGGCGGGGTGGAGGAGCTGCAGCCAGCGTCCAGCAGCTGATGGTTGGGTGGTGGAGGAGCAGCAGCCAGCCTCCAGCAGCTGATGGCGGGGTGCAGGAGCAGCAGCCAGCGTCCAGCAGCTGATGGTTGGGTGGAGGAGCAGCAGCCAGCCTCCAGCAGCTGCTGGCGGGGTGCAGGAGCAGCAGCCAGCCTCCAGCAGCTGATGGCGGGGTGCAGGAGCTGCAGGCAGCCTCCAGCAGCTGATGGCGGTGTGCAGGAGCTGCAGCCAGCCTCCAGCAGCTGATGGCGGGGTGCAGGGGCTGCAGGCAGCCTCCAGCAGCTGATGGCGGGGTGCAGGAGCTGCAACCAGCCTCCAGCTGGTGATGGCGGGGTGGAGGAGCAGCAGCCAGCCTCCAGCAGCCAGCCTCCAGCTGCTGATGGCGGGGTGGAGGAACAGAAGCCTCCAGCAGCTGATGGCAGGGTGCAGGAGCAGCAGCCAGCCTCCAGCTGGTGATGGCGGGGTGGAGGAGCTGAAACCTGGGTCGGACCTGGTCTGCAGCAGGGCCCATTACCACTCAGAAGCTGATGGCAGTGTGTGTTTAGGTCCCTGCGGGGTGGATGAGCTGAAACCTGGGTCAGACTTGGTGTGCAGCAGGGCTCAGCACCCTCCAGAAGCCGATGACAGTGTGTCTTTAACTCCCTGCCTGGTGGGAGAGCTGAAAGCTGGGTCGGACCTGGTCTTTAGCAGAGCTCAGCAGCCTCCAGAAGCTGATGGCAGTGTGTGTTTCATCCCCTGCGGGGTGGGAGAGCTGAAACGTGGGTCGGACCTGGTCTGCAGCAGGGCCCATCACCATCCAGAAGCTGACGGCGGTGTGTGTTTAAGTCCCTGCGGGGTGGGAGAGCCATAACCTGGGTCGGACCTGGTCTGCAGCAGAGCTCAGCAGCCTCCAGAACCTGATGGCAGTGTGTCTTTAATCCACTGCGGGGTGCAGGAGCTGAAACCTGGGTCGGACCTGGTCTGCAGCAGGGCTCAGCAGCCAGCAGAAGGTGACGGCAGTGTGTGTTTAGTTCCCTGCGGGGTGCAGGAGCTGAAACCTGGGTCGGACCTGGTCTGCAGCAGAGCTCAGCAGCCAGCAGAAGGTGATGGCAGTGTGTGTTTAAGTCCCTGCCTGGTGGGAGAGCTGAAACCTGGGTCGGACCTGGTCTATAGAAGAGCTCAGCAGCCTCCAGAAGCTGATGGCAGTGTGTGTGTTTTGGTCCCTGCGGGGTGCAGGAGCAGGAACCCGGGTCGGACCTGGTCTATAGCGGAGCTCAGCAGCCTCCAGCAGCTGATGGCAGTGTGTGTTTAATTCCCTGCCTGGTGGGAGAGCTGTAACCCGGGTCGGACTTGGTCTGCAGCAGGGCCCATCACCATCCAGAAGCTGATGGCAGTGTGTCTTTAATTCCCTGCGGGGTGGAGGAGCAGAAACCTGGGTCGGACCTGGTCTATAGCAGAGCTCAGCAGCCTCCAGAAGCTGATGGCAGTGTGTGTTCAAGTCCCTGCGGGGTGGGAGAGCTGAAACCTGGGTCGGACCTGGTCTATAGAAGAGCTCAGCAGCCTCCAGCAGCTGATGGCAGTGTGTGTTTAAGTCCCTGCGGGGTGGGAGAGCTATATCCCGGGTCGGACCTGGTCTATAGCAGAGCTCAGCAGCCTCCAGCAGCTGATGGCAGTGTGTGTTTAAGTCCCTGCGGGGTGGGAGAGCTGAAACCTCGGTCGGACCTGGTCTATGGCAGAGCTCAGCAGCCTCCAGAAGCTGATGGCAGCGTGCCTCTAAGTCCCTGCCTGGTGGGAGAGCTGAAACCTGGGTCGGACATGGTCTGCAGCAGGGCTCGGCAGCCTCCAGCAGCTGATGGCAGTGTGTCTTTAAGTCCCTGCCTGGTGGGAGAGCTGAAACCTGGGTCGGACCTGGTCTATAGCAGAGCTCAGCAGCCTCCAGCAGCTGATGGCAGTGTGTGTTTAAGTCCCTGCCTGGTGTGAGAGCTGAAACCTGGGTCGGACCTGGTCTATAGAAGAGCTCAGCAGCCTCCAGCAGCTGATGGCAGTGTGTCTTTAAGTCACTGCCTGGTGGGAGAGCTGAAACCTGGGTCGGACCTGGTCTATAGTAGAGCTCAGCAGCCTCCAGCAGCTGATTGCAGTGTGTGTTTAAGTCCCTGCCTGGTGGGAGAGCTGATATCCGGGTCGGACCTGGTCCACAGCAGGGCCCATCACCCTCCAGAAGCTGGTGGCAGTGTGTGTTTAAGTCCCTGCGGGGTGCAGGAGCAGAAACCTGGGTGGGACCTGGTCTGCAGCAGAGCTCGGCAGCCTCCAGCAGCTGATGGCAGTGAGTGTTTAAGTCCCTGCGGGGTGGGAGAGCTATATCCCGGGTCAGACCTGGTCTAAAGCAGGGCCCATCACCCTCCAGAAGCTGGTGGCAGTGTGTGTTTAAGTCCCTGCGGGGTGGAGGAGCAGAAACCTGGGTCGGACCCGGTCTACAGCAGAGCTCAGCAGCCCCCAGAAGCTGATGGCAGTGTGTGTGTGTGTGTGTGTGTTTAAGTCTCTGCCTGGTTGGAGAGCCGATACCTGGGTCGGACCTGGTCTGCAGCAGGGCTCAGCAGCCTCCAGAAGCTGATGGCAGTGTGTCTTTCATTCCCTGCGGGGTGCAGGAGCAGAAACCTGGGTCGGACCTGGTCTATAGCGGAGCTCAGCAGCCTCCAGCAGCTGATGGCAGTGTGTGTGTTAAAGACCCTGCGGGGTGGGAGAGCTGAAACCTGGGTCGGACCTGGTCTGCAGCAGGGCTCAGCAGCCCCCAGAAGCTGATGGCTGTGTGTGTTTAAGTCCCTGCGGGGTGGGAGAGCTGAAACCTGGGTCGGACCTGGCCCGCAGCAGGGCCCATCACCCTCCAGAAGCTGATGGCGGTGTGGGTTTAAGTCCCTGCGGGGTTGAGGAGCTGAAACCTGGGTCGGACCTGGTCTGCAGCAGGGCCCATCACCATCCAGAAGCTGATGGCTGTGTGTGTTTAAGTCCCAGGGGGGTGGGAGAGCCATAACCTGGGTCGGACCTGGTCTGCAGCAGGGCTCAGCAGCCTCCAGTTGCAGATGGCAGTGTGTGTTTAGTTCCCTGCGGGGTGCAGGAGCTGAAACCTGGGTCGGACCTGGTCTATAGCAGAGCTCAGCAGCCTCCAGAAGCTGATGGCAGTGTGTCTTCAATTCCCTGCGGGGTGCAGGAGCTGATACCTGGGTCGGACCTGGTCTGCAGCAGGGCCCATCACCATCCAGACGCTGATGGCAGTGTGTGTTTAAGTCCTAGTGGGCTGCAGGAGCTGAAACCTGGGTCGGACCTGCTCTATAGTAGAGCTCAGCAGCCTCCAGAAGCTGATGGCAGTGTGTCTTTAAGTCCCTGCGGGGTGGGATAGCTGAAACCTGGGTCGGACCTGGTCTGCAGCAGGGCCCATCACCATCCAGACGCTGATGGCAGTGTGTGTTTAAGTCCTAGTGGGCTGCAGGAGCTGAAACCTGGGTCGGACCTGCTCTATAGTAGAGCTCAGCAGCCTCCAGAAGCTGATGGCAGTGTGTCTTTAAGTCCCTGCGGGGTGGGATAGCTGAAACCTGGGTCGGACCTGGTCTGCAGCAGGGCCCATCACCCTCCAGAAGCTGTTGGCAGTGTGTCTTCCATTCCTAGTGGGGCAGGGGAGCAAAGACCTGGGCAGAGGAGCGCCTGTCTGCATCCGATCCGGCCCCTCAGCAGCCCGCCGTGAGCCTTAGAGAACCCCCCCCCCCCCCAGCGGGCTCCAGGAACCGGGCCCTGCGTCGGACCCAGCTCAGTAAGGCCCTCCCTCGGGCCCTGCAGCAGGTGGCCCCGTCTATGCAGTCGAAAACCCCGCGAAAATCGGTGTAGAAACGCCCGAGAGGCGTGGTGCGGTTCCCCCGGCCGGTACCGGGTCCGGACCGGTCCGGAAGTCCACCCAGAACACTGCCTGGGGCTTCTGGGCGGCTCCCCAGGCGCAGGCAGTCGAAAACCGCGTGAAAATCGGTTCAGAATTGACAAAACGGCGACCTCGTCGCTCCAAAAACTAAGTCCAAACTAAGCCTTTCGCTTATCGCTTAACGCTTAAGGCGGTCGGCCTTATGGCCAGTAAATGAAAAGTGCCTGCGCCCCTGGAGGTTTTGGAAGGTGCGAGCGATGACCATGCTCGGGTTAGTAGGTGAGGCCATCGGAAAACCAGCGTGAGTTGGCGGGTTTGGGTGGCAATCTATTCCAGGCAGAGTCGACTATCTCTGGGCATCAATTTTGGGATTTTTCCGGCTCTGGTTCTGGGAGAAACGCAGGGGCAAAGTGCACGAGCCGCGGCCGATTTTGGTGGCCTGTCCCTGGGCACAAAGTCTGAGGAGTGTGGGCCTGGTTCTCCGAAAAATACCAGTCTGCTGGAGCTCACTCCCATGGCTCCAGGGGGCACGGCACACCCCCCGGTAGCCGACCAAAGTGCTCTACTCGGGCCAGACTCGGACCCACGACCCGGGGTGAGAACCACAACTACTGGTCATCCTTTTGACCTCCAGGGGGCGCGGCAGAGCCTCCCCAGTCCGACGCAAGTGCCCCACTTGGGCCATACTCAGACCCACGGCCCGGGGCGAGAACCACAACTACTGGTCATCCTTTAGACCTCCAGGGGGCCCGGCACAGCCTCCCTAGACCGACACAAGTGCTCCACTTGGGCTGTACTCTGACCCAAGTCCCGGTGCGAGAACCACAACTACTGGTCATCCTTTAGACCTCCAGGGGGCCCGGCACAGCCTCCCTAGGCCGACACAAGTGCTCCACTTGGGCTATACTCTGACCCAAGTCCCGGGGCGAGAACCACAACTACTGGTCATCCTTTTGACCTCATGGTCATCCTTTAGATCTCCAGGGGGCCCGGCACAGCCTCCCTAGGCCGACACAAGTGCTCCACTTGGGCTATACTCTGACCCAAGTCCCGGGGCGAGAACCACAACTACTGGTCATCCTTTAGACCTCCAGGGGGCACGGCACACCCCCCGGTAGCCGACCAAAGTGCTCTACTCGGGCCAGACTCGGACCCACGACCCGGGGTGAGAACCACAACTACTGGTCATCCTTTAGACCTCCAGGGGGCCCGGCACAGCCTCCCTAGTCCGACACAAGTGCTCCACTTGGGCTATACTCTGACCCAAGTCCCGGGGCGAGAACCACAACTACTGGTCATCCTTTAGACCTCCAGGGGGACCGGCACAGCCTCCCTAGACCGACACAAGTGCACCACTTGGGCCATACTCTGACCCAAGTCCCGGGGCGAGAACCACAACTACTGGTCATCCTTTTGACCTCATGGTCATCCTTTAGACCTCAAGGGGGCACGGCAGAGCCTCCCTAGTCCGACACAAGTGTCCCACTTGGGCTATACTATGACCCAAGTCCCGGGGCGAGAACCACAACTACTGGTCATCCTTTAGACCTCAAGGGGGCACGGCAGAGCCTCCCTAGTCCGACACAAGTGTCCCACTTGGGCCATACTCAGACCCACGGCCCGGGGCGAGAACCACAACTACTGGTCATCCTTTAGACCTCCAGGGGGCCCGGCACAGCCTCCCTAGTCCGACGCAAGTGCTCCACTTGGGCTGTACTCTGACCCAAGTCCCGGGGCGAGAACCACAACTAATGGTCATCCTTTAGACCTCCAGGGGGCACGGCACAGCCTCCCTAGTCCGACACAAGTGCTCCACTTGGGCTATACTCTGACCCAAGTCCCGGGGCGAGAACCACAACTACTGGTCATCCTTTAGACCTCCAGGGGGCACGGCAGAGCCTCCCTAGTCCGACACAAGTGTCCCACTTGGGCTATTCTCTGACCCAAGTCCCGGGGCGAGAACCACAACTACTGGTCATCCTTTAGACCTCCAGGGGGCACGACACAGCCTCCCTAGTCCGACCCAAGTGCTCCACTTGGGCTATACTATGACCCAAGTCCCGGGGCGAGAACCACAACTACTGGTCATCCTTTAGACCTCCAGGGGGCACGGCACAGCCTCCCTAGTCCGACACAAGTGCTCCACTTGGGCTATACTCTGACCCAAGTCCCGGGGCGAGAACCACAACTACTGGTCATCCTTTAGACCTCCAGGGGGCACGGCACAGCCTCCCTAGTCCGACACAAGTGCTCCACTTGGGCTATACTCTGACCCAAGTCCCGGGGCGAGAACCACAACTACTGGTCATCCTTTTGACCTCATGGTCATCCTTTAGACCTCCAGGGGGCCCGGCACAGCCTCCCTAGGCCGACACAAGTGCTCCACTTGGGCTATACTCTGACCCAAGTCCCGGGGCGAGAACCACAACTACTGGTCATCCTTTAGACCTCCAGGGGGCACGGCACAGCCTCCCTAGTCCGACACAAGTGCTCCACTTGGGCTATACTCTGACCCAAGTCCCGGGGCGAGAACCACAACTACTGGTCATCCTTTTGACCTCATGGTCATCCTTTAGACCTCCAGGGGGCCCGGCACAGCCTCCCTAGACCGACACAAGTGCTCCACTTGGGCTGTACTCTGACCCAAGTCCCGGTGCGAGAACCACAACTACTGGTCATCCTTTAGACCTCCAGGGGGCCCGGCACAGCCTCCCTAGGCCGACACAAGTGCTCCACTTGGGCTATACTCTGACCCAAGTCCCGGGGCGAGAACCACAACTACTGGTCATCCTTTTGACCTCATGGTCATCCTTTAGATCTCCAGGGGGCCCGGCACAGCCTCCCTAGGCCGACACAAGTGCTCCACTTGGGCTATACTCTGACCCAAGTCCCGGGGCGAGAACCACAACTACTGGTCATCCTTTAGACCTCCAGGGGGCACGGCACACCCCCCGGTAGCCGACCAAAGTGCTCTACTCGGGCCAGACTCGGACCCACGACCCGGGGTGAGAACCACAACTACTGGTCATCCTTTAGACCTCCAGGGGGCCCGGCACAGCCTCCCTAGTCCGACACAAGTGCTCCACTTGGGCTATACTCTGACCCAAGTCCCGGGGCGAGAACCACAACTACTGGTCATCCTTTAGACCTCCAGGGGGACCGGCACAGCCTCCCTAGACCGACACAAGTGCACCACTTGGGCCATACTCTGACCCAAGTCCCGGGGCGAGAACCACAACTACTGGTCATCCTTTTGACCTCATGGTCATCCTTTAGACCTCAAGGGGGCACGGCAGAGCCTCCCTAGTCCGACACAAGTGTCCCACTTGGGCTATACTATGACCCAAGTCCCGGGGCGAGAACCACAACTACTGGTCATCCTTTAGACCTCAAGGGGGCACGGCAGAGCCTCCCTAGTCCGACACAAGTGTCCCACTTGGGCCATACTCAGACCCACGGCCCGGGGCGAGAACCACAACTACTGGTCATCCTTTAGACCTCCAGGGGGCCCGGCACAGCCTCCCTAGTCCGACGCAAGTGCTCCACTTGGGCTGTACTCTGACCCAAGTCCCGGGGCGAGAACCACAACTAATGGTCATCCTTTAGACCTCCAGGGGGCACGGCACAGCCTCCCTAGTCCGACACAAGTGCTCCACTTGGGCTATACTCTGACCCAAGTCCCGGGGCGAGAACCACAACTACTGGTCATCCTTTAGACCTCCAGGGGGCACGGCAGAGCCTCCCTAGTCCGACACAAGTGTCCCACTTGGGCTATTCTCTGACCCAAGTCCCGGGGCGAGAACCACAACTACTGGTCATCCTTTAGACCTCCAGGGGGCACGACACAGCCTCCCTAGTCCGACCCAAGTGCTCCACTTGGGCTATACTATGACCCAAGTCCCGGGGCGAGAACCACAACTACTGGTCATCCTTTAGACCTCCAGGGGGCACGGCACAGCCTCCCTAGTCCGACACAAGTGCTCCACTTGGGCTATACTCTGACCCAAGTCCCGGGGCGAGAACCACAACTACTGGTCATCCTTTAGACCTCCAGGGGGCACGGCACAGCCTCCCTAGTCCGACACAAGTGCTCCACTTGGGCTATACTCTGACCCAAGTCCCGGGGCGAGAACCACAACTACTGGTCATCCTTTTGACCTCATGGTCATCCTTTAGACCTCCAGGGGGCCCGGCACAGCCTCCCTAGGCCGACACAAGTGCTCCACTTGGGCTATACTCTGACCCAAGTCCCGGGGCGAGAACCACAACTACTGGTCATCCTTTAGACCTCCAGGGGGCACGGCACAGCCTCCCTAGTCCGACACAAGTGCTCCACTTGGGCTATACTCTGACCCAAGTCCCGGGGCGAGAACCACAACTACTGGTCATCCTTTTGACCTCATGGTCATCCTTTAGACCTCCAGGGGGCCCGGCACAGCCTCCCTAGACCGACACAAGTGCTCCACTTGGGCTGTACTCTGACCCAAGTCCCGGTGCGAGAACCACAACTACTGGTCATCCTTTAGACCTCCAGGGGGCCCGGCACAGCCTCCCTAGGCCGACACAAGTGCTCCACTTGGGCTATACTCTGACCCAAGTCCCGGGGCGAGAACCACAACTACTGGTCATCCTTTTGACCTCATGGTCATCCTTTAGATCTCCAGGGGGCCCGGCACAGCCTCCCTAGGCCGACACAAGTGCTCCACTTGGGCTATACTCTGACCCAAGTCCCGGGGCGAGAACCACAACTACTGGTCATCCTTTAGACCTCCAGGGGGCACGGCACACCCCCCGGTAGCCGACCAAAGTGCTCTACTCGGGCCAGACTCGGACCCACGACCCGGGGTGAGAACCACAACTACTGGTCATCCTTTAGACCTCCAGGGGGCCCGGCACAGCCTCCCTAGTCCGACACAAGTGCTCCACTTGGGCTATACTCTGACCCAAGTCCCGGGGCGAGAACCACAACTACTGGTCATCCTTTAGACCTCCAGGGGGACCGGCACAGCCTCCCTAGACCGACACAAGTGCACCACTTGGGCCATACTCTGACCCAAGTCCCGGGGCGAGAACCACAACTACTGGTCATCCTTTTGACCTCATGGTCATCCTTTAGACCTCAAGGGGGCACGGCAGAGCCTCCCTAGTCCGACACAAGTGTCCCACTTGGGCTATACTATGACCCAAGTCCCGGGGCGAGAACCACAACTACTGGTCATCCTTTAGACCTCAAGGGGGCACGGCAGAGCCTCCCTAGTCCGACACAAGTGTCCCACTTGGGCCATACTCAGACCCACGGCCCGGGGCGAGAACCACAACTACTGGTCATCCTTTAGACCTCCAGGGGGCCCGGCACAGCCTCCCTAGTCCGACGCAAGTGCTCCACTTGGGCTGTACTCTGACCCAAGTCCCGGGGCGAGAACCACAACTAATGGTCATCCTTTAGACCTCCAGGGGGCACGGCACAGCCTCCCTAGTCCGACACAAGTGCTCCACTTGGGCTATACTCTGACCCAAGTCCCGGGGCGAGAACCACAACTACTGGTCATCCTTTAGACCTCCAGGGGGCACGGCAGAGCCTCCCTAGTCCGACACAAGTGTCCCACTTGGGCTATTCTCTGACCCAAGTCCCGGGGCGAGAACCACAACTACTGGTCATCCTTTAGACCTCCAGGGGGCACGACACAGCCTCCCTAGTCCGACCCAAGTGCTCCACTTGGGCTATACTATGACCCAAGTCCCGGGGCGAGAACCACAACTACTGGTCATCCTTTAGACCTCCAGGGGGCACGGCACAGCCTCCCTAGTCCGACACAAGTGCTCCACTTGGGCTATACTCTGACCCAAGTCCCGGGGCGAGAACCACAACTACTGGTCATCCTTTAGACCTCCAGGGGGCACGGCACAGCCTCCCTAGTCCGACACAAGTGCTCCACTTGGGCTATACTCTGACCCAAGTCCCGGGGCGAGAACCACAACTACTGGTCATCCTTTTGACCTCATGGTCATCCTTTAGACCTCCAGGGGGCCCGGCACAGCCTCCCTAGGCCGACACAAGTGCTCCACTTGGGCTATACTCTGACCCAAGTCCCGGGGCGAGAACCACAACTACTGGTCATCCTTTAGACCTCCAGGGGGCACGGCACAGCCTCCCTAGTCCGACACAAGTGCTCCACTTGGGCTATACTCTGACCCAAGTCCCGGGGCGAGAACCACAACTACTGGTCATCCTTTTGACCTCATGGTCATCCTTTAGACCTCCAGGGGGCCCGGCACAGCCTCCCTAGACCGACACAAGTGCTCCACTTGGGCTGTACTCTGACCCAAGTCCCGGTGCGAGAACCACAACTACTGGTCATCCTTTAGACCTCCAGGGGGCCCGGCACAGCCTCCCTAGGCCGACACAAGTGCTCCACTTGGGCTATACTCTGACCCAAGTCCCGGGGCGAGAACCACAACTACTGGTCATCCTTTTGACCTCATGGTCATCCTTTAGATCTCCAGGGGGCCCGGCACAGCCTCCCTAGGCCGACACAAGTGCTCCACTTGGGCTATACTCTGACCCAAGTCCCGGGGCGAGAACCACAACTACTGGTCATCCTTTAGACCTCCAGGGGGCACGGCACACCCCCCGGTAGCCGACCAAAGTGCTCTACTCGGGCCAGACTCGGACCCACGACCCGGGGTGAGAACCACAACTACTGGTCATCCTTTAGACCTCCAGGGGGCCCGGCACTGCCTCCCTAGTCCGACACAAGTGCTCCACTTGGGCTATACTCTGACCCAAGTCCCGGGGCGAGAACCACAACTACTGGTCATCCTTTAGACCTCCAGGGGGACCGGCACAGCCTCCCTAGACCGACACAAGTGCACCACTTGGGCCATACTCTGACCCAAGTCCCGGGGCGAGAACCACAACTACTGGTCATCCTTTTGACCTCATGGTCATCCTTTAGACCTCAAGGGGGCACGGCAGAGCCTCCCTAGTCCGACACAAGTGTCCCACTTGGGCTATACTATGACCCAAGTCCCGGGGCGAGAACCACAACTACTGGTCATCCTTTAGACCTCAAGGGGGCACGGCAGAGCCTCCCTAGTCCGACACAAGTGTCCCACTTGGGCCATACTCAGACCCACGGCCCGGGGCGAGAACCACAACTACTGGTCATCCTTTAGACCTCCAGGGGGCCCGGCACAGCCTCCCTAGTCCGACGCAAGTGCTCCACTTGGGCTGTACTCTGACCCAAGTCCCGGGGCGAGAACCACAACTAATGGTCATCCTTTAGACCTCCAGGGGGCACGGCACAGCCTCCCTAGTCCGACACAAGTGCTCCACTTGGGCTATACTATGACCCAAGTCCCGGGGCGAGAACCACAACTACTGGTCATCCTTTAGACCTCCAGGGGGCACGGCAGAGCCTCCCTAGTCCGACACAAGTGTCCCACTTGGGCTATTCTCTGACCCAAGTCCCGGGGCGAGAACCACAACTACTGGTCATCCTTTAGACCTCCAG
>NW_027223137.1:30000-40000 GCF_043380555.1 Nothobranchius furzeri
TCCATCAGCTGATGGCGGGGTGGAGGAGCAGAAGCCAGCCTCCAGCTGGTGATGGCGGGGTGCAGGAGCTGCAGGCAGCCTCCAGCAGCTGATGGCGGGGTGCAGGAGCTGCAGGCAGCCTCCAGCAGCTGATGGCGGGGTGGAGGAGCTGCAGCCAGCGTCCAGCAGCTGATGGTGGGGTGGAGGAGCTGCAGCCAGCGTCCAGCAGCTGATGGTTGGGTGGAGGAGCAGCAGCCAGCCTCCAGCAGCTGATGGCGGGGTGCAGGAGCTGCAGGCAGCCTCCAGCAGCTGATGGCGGGGTGGAGGAGCTGCAGCCAGCCTCCAGCAGCCAGCCTCCAGCTAGTGATGGCGGGGTGGAGAAGCAGGCAGCCTCCATCAGCTGATGGCGGGGTGGAGGAGCAGAAGCCAGCCTCCAGCAGCTGATGGCGGGGTGCAGGAGGTGCAGGCAGCCTCCAGCAGCTGATGGCGGGGTGCAGGAGCAGCAGGCAGCCTCCAGCAGCTGATGGCGGGGTGCAGGAGCTGCAACCAGCCTCCAGCTGGTGATGGCGGGGTGGAGGAGCTGCAGCCAGCCTCCAGCAGCCAGCCCCCAGCAGCTGATGGCGGGGTGGAGGAGCAGAAGCCAGCCTCCAGCAGCTGATGGTGGGGTGCAGGAGCTGCAGCCAGCCTCCAGCAGCCAGCCTCCAGCTGGTGATGGCGGGGTGGAGGAGCAGCAGCAGACAGCCTCCAGCAGCCAGCCAGCCTCCAGGAGCTGATGGCGGTGTGTGGGAGCAGCAGCCAGCCTCCAGCGTTCAGCCAGCATCCATCAGCTGATGGCGGTGTGAAGGAGCTGCAGCCAGCCTCCAGCAGGTCATGGTGGGGTGGAGGAGCAGCAGCCAGCCTCCAGCAGCTGATGGCGGGTTGCAGGAGCTGCAGCCAGCCTCCAGCAAATGATGGCGGGGTGCAGGAGCTGCAGGCAGCCTCCAGCAGCTGATGGCGGGGTGCAGGAGCAGCAGGCAGCCTCCAGCTGCTGATGACGGGGTGCAGGAGCTGCAACCAGCCTCCAGCTGGTGATGGTGGGGTGGAGGAGCTGCAGCCAGCCTCGAACAGCTGATGGCAGGGTGCAGGAGCAGCAGCCAGCCTCCAGCAGCTGATGGCGGGGCGCAGGAGCTGCAGGCAGCCTCCAGCAGCTGATGGCGGGGTGCAGGAGCAGCAGCCAGCCTCCAGCTGGTGATGGCGGGGTGAAGGAGCTGCAGCCAGCCACCAGCAGCTGATGGCGGGGTGAAGGAGCTGCAGCCAGCCACCAGCAGCTGATGGCGGGGTGGAGGAGCTGCAGCCAGCGTCCAGCAGCTGATGGTTGGGTGGTGGAGGAGCAGCAGCCAGCCTCCAGCAGCTGATGGCGGGGTGCAGGAGCAGCAGCCAGCGTCCAGCAGCTGATGGTTGGGTGGAGGAGCAGCAGCCAGCCTCCAGCAGCTGCTGGCGGGGTGCAGGAGCAGCAGCCAGCCTCCAGCAGCTGATGGCGGGGTGCAGGAGCTGCAGGCAGCCTCCAGCAGCTGATGGCGGTGTGCAGGAGCTGCAGCCAGCCTCCAGCAGCTGATGGCGGGGTGCAGGGGCTGCAGGCAGCCTCCAGCAGCTGATGGCGGGGTGCAGGAGCTGCAACCAGCCTCCAGCTGGTGATGGCGGGGTGGAGGAGCAGCAGCCAGCCTCCAGCAGCCAGCCTCCAGCTGCTGATGGCGGGGTGGAGGAACAGAAGCCTCCAGCAGCTGATGGCAGGGTGCAGGAGCAGCAGCCAGCCTCCAGCTGGTGATGGCGGGGTGGAGGAGCTGAAACCTGGGTCGGACCTGGTCTGCAGCAGGGCCCATTACCACTCAGAAGCTGATGGCAGTGTGTGTTTAGGTCCCTGCGGGGTGGATGAGCTGAAACCTGGGTCAGACTTGGTGTGCAGCAGGGCTCAGCACCCTCCAGAAGCCGATGACAGTGTGTCTTTAACTCCCTGCCTGGTGGGAGAGCTGAAAGCTGGGTCGGACCTGGTCTTTAGCAGAGCTCAGCAGCCTCCAGAAGCTGATGGCAGTGTGTGTTTCATCCCCTGCGGGGTGGGAGAGCTGAAACGTGGGTCGGACCTGGTCTGCAGCAGGGCCCATCACCATCCAGAAGCTGACGGCGGTGTGTGTTTAAGTCCCTGCGGGGTGGGAGAGCCATAACCTGGGTCGGACCTGGTCTGCAGCAGAGCTCAGCAGCCTCCAGAACCTGATGGCAGTGTGTCTTTAATCCACTGCGGGGTGCAGGAGCTGAAACCTGGGTCGGACCTGGTCTGCAGCAGGGCTCAGCAGCCAGCAGAAGGTGACGGCAGTGTGTGTTTAGTTCCCTGCGGGGTGCAGGAGCTGAAACCTGGGTCGGACCTGGTCTGCAGCAGAGCTCAGCAGCCAGCAGAAGGTGATGGCAGTGTGTGTTTAAGTCCCTGCCTGGTGGGAGAGCTGAAACCTGGGTCGGACCTGGTCTATAGAAGAGCTCAGCAGCCTCCAGAAGCTGATGGCAGTGTGTGTGTTTTGGTCCCTGCGGGGTGCAGGAGCAGGAACCCGGGTCGGACCTGGTCTATAGCGGAGCTCAGCAGCCTCCAGCAGCTGATGGCAGTGTGTGTTTAATTCCCTGCCTGGTGGGAGAGCTGTAACCCGGGTCGGACTTGGTCTGCAGCAGGGCCCATCACCATCCAGAAGCTGATGGCAGTGTGTCTTTAATTCCCTGCGGGGTGGAGGAGCAGAAACCTGGGTCGGACCTGGTCTATAGCAGAGCTCAGCAGCCTCCAGAAGCTGATGGCAGTGTGTGTTCAAGTCCCTGCGGGGTGGGAGAGCTGAAACCTGGGTCGGACCTGGTCTATAGAAGAGCTCAGCAGCCTCCAGCAGCTGATGGCAGTGTGTGTTTAAGTCCCTGCGGGGTGGGAGAGCTATATCCCGGGTCGGACCTGGTCTATAGCAGAGCTCAGCAGCCTCCAGCAGCTGATGGCAGTGTGTGTTTAAGTCCCTGCGGGGTGGGAGAGCTGAAACCTCGGTCGGACCTGGTCTATGGCAGAGCTCAGCAGCCTCCAGAAGCTGATGGCAGCGTGCCTCTAAGTCCCTGCCTGGTGGGAGAGCTGAAACCTGGGTCGGACATGGTCTGCAGCAGGGCTCGGCAGCCTCCAGCAGCTGATGGCAGTGTGTCTTTAAGTCCCTGCCTGGTGGGAGAGCTGAAACCTGGGTCGGACCTGGTCTATAGCAGAGCTCAGCAGCCTCCAGCAGCTGATGGCAGTGTGTGTTTAAGTCCCTGCCTGGTGTGAGAGCTGAAACCTGGGTCGGACCTGGTCTATAGAAGAGCTCAGCAGCCTCCAGCAGCTGATGGCAGTGTGTCTTTAAGTCACTGCCTGGTGGGAGAGCTGAAACCTGGGTCGGACCTGGTCTATAGTAGAGCTCAGCAGCCTCCAGCAGCTGATTGCAGTGTGTGTTTAAGTCCCTGCCTGGTGGGAGAGCTGATATCCGGGTCGGACCTGGTCCACAGCAGGGCCCATCACCCTCCAGAAGCTGGTGGCAGTGTGTGTTTAAGTCCCTGCGGGGTGCAGGAGCAGAAACCTGGGTGGGACCTGGTCTGCAGCAGAGCTCGGCAGCCTCCAGCAGCTGATGGCAGTGAGTGTTTAAGTCCCTGCGGGGTGGGAGAGCTATATCCCGGGTCAGACCTGGTCTAAAGCAGGGCCCATCACCCTCCAGAAGCTGGTGGCAGTGTGTGTTTAAGTCCCTGCGGGGTGGAGGAGCAGAAACCTGGGTCGGACCCGGTCTACAGCAGAGCTCAGCAGCCCCCAGAAGCTGATGGCAGTGTGTGTGTGTGTGTGTGTGTTTAAGTCTCTGCCTGGTTGGAGAGCCGATACCTGGGTCGGACCTGGTCTGCAGCAGGGCTCAGCAGCCTCCAGAAGCTGATGGCAGTGTGTCTTTCATTCCCTGCGGGGTGCAGGAGCAGAAACCTGGGTCGGACCTGGTCTATAGCGGAGCTCAGCAGCCTCCAGCAGCTGATGGCAGTGTGTGTGTTAAAGACCCTGCGGGGTGGGAGAGCTGAAACCTGGGTCGGACCTGGTCTGCAGCAGGGCTCAGCAGCCCCCAGAAGCTGATGGCTGTGTGTGTTTAAGTCCCTGCGGGGTGGGAGAGCTGAAACCTGGGTCGGACCTGGCCCGCAGCAGGGCCCATCACCCTCCAGAAGCTGATGGCGGTGTGGGTTTAAGTCCCTGCGGGGTTGAGGAGCTGAAACCTGGGTCGGACCTGGTCTGCAGCAGGGCCCATCACCATCCAGAAGCTGATGGCTGTGTGTGTTTAAGTCCCAGGGGGGTGGGAGAGCCATAACCTGGGTCGGACCTGGTCTGCAGCAGGGCTCAGCAGCCTCCAGTTGCAGATGGCAGTGTGTGTTTAGTTCCCTGCGGGGTGCAGGAGCTGAAACCTGGGTCGGACCTGGTCTATAGCAGAGCTCAGCAGCCTCCAGAAGCTGATGGCAGTGTGTCTTCAATTCCCTGCGGGGTGCAGGAGCTGATACCTGGGTCGGACCTGGTCTGCAGCAGGGCCCATCACCATCCAGACGCTGATGGCAGTGTGTGTTTAAGTCCTAGTGGGCTGCAGGAGCTGAAACCTGGGTCGGACCTGCTCTATAGTAGAGCTCAGCAGCCTCCAGAAGCTGATGGCAGTGTGTCTTTAAGTCCCTGCGGGGTGGGATAGCTGAAACCTGGGTCGGACCTGGTCTGCAGCAGGGCCCATCACCATCCAGACGCTGATGGCAGTGTGTGTTTAAGTCCTAGTGGGCTGCAGGAGCTGAAACCTGGGTCGGACCTGCTCTATAGTAGAGCTCAGCAGCCTCCAGAAGCTGATGGCAGTGTGTCTTTAAGTCCCTGCGGGGTGGGATAGCTGAAACCTGGGTCGGACCTGGTCTGCAGCAGGGCCCATCACCCTCCAGAAGCTGTTGGCAGTGTGTCTTCCATTCCTAGTGGGGCAGGGGAGCAAAGACCTGGGCAGAGGAGCGCCTGTCTGCATCCGATCCGGCCCCTCAGCAGCCCGCCGTGAGCCTTAGAGAACCCCCCCCCCCCCCCAGCGGGCTCCAGGAACCGGGCCCTGCGTCGGACCCAGCTCAGTAAGGCCCTCCCTCGGGCCCTGCAGCAGGTGGCCCCGTCTATGCAGTCGAAAACCCCGCGAAAATCGGTGTAGAAACGCCCGAGAGGCGTGGTGCGGTTCCCCCGGCCGGTACCGGGTCCGGACCGGTCCGGAAGTCCACCCAGAACACTGCCTGGGGCTTCTGGGCGGCTCCCCAGGCGCAGGCAGTCGAAAACCGCGTGAAAATCGGTTCAGAATTGACAAAACGGCGACCTCGTCGCTCCAAAAACTAAGTCCAAACTAAGCCTTTCGCTTATCGCTTAACGCTTAAGGCGGTCGGCCTTATGGCCAGTAAATGAAAAGTGCCTGCGCCCCTGGAGGTTTTGGAAGGTGCGAGCGATGACCATGCTCGGGTTAGTAGGTGAGGCCATCGGAAAACCAGCGTGAGTTGGCGGGTTTGGGTGGCAATCTATTCCAGGCAGAGTCGACTATCTCTGGGCATCAATTTTGGGATTTTTCCGGCTCTGGTTCTGGGAGAAACGCAGGGGCAAAGTGCACGAGCCGCGGCCGATTTTGGTGGCCTGTCCCTGGGCACAAAGTCTGAGGAGTGTGGGCCTGGTTCTCCGAAAAATACCAGTCTGCTGGAGCTCACTCCCATGGCTCCAGGGGGCACGGCACACCCCCCGGTAGCCGACCAAAGTGCTCTACTCGGGCCAGACTCGGACCCACGACCCGGGGTGAGAACCACAACTACTGGTCATCCTTTTGACCTCCAGGGGGCGCGGCAGAGCCTCCCCAGTCCGACGCAAGTGCCCCACTTGGGCCATACTCAGACCCACGGCCCGGGGCGAGAACCACAACTACTGGTCATCCTTTAGACCTCCAGGGGGCCCGGCACAGCCTCCCTAGACCGACACAAGTGCTCCACTTGGGCTGTACTCTGACCCAAGTCCCGGTGCGAGAACCACAACTACTGGTCATCCTTTAGACCTCCAGGGGGCCCGGCACAGCCTCCCTAGGCCGACACAAGTGCTCCACTTGGGCTATACTCTGACCCAAGTCCCGGGGCGAGAACCACAACTACTGGTCATCCTTTTGACCTCATGGTCATCCTTTAGATCTCCAGGGGGCCCGGCACAGCCTCCCTAGGCCGACACAAGTGCTCCACTTGGGCTATACTCTGACCCAAGTCCCGGGGCGAGAACCACAACTACTGGTCATCCTTTAGACCTCCAGGGGGCACGGCACACCCCCCGGTAGCCGACCAAAGTGCTCTACTCGGGCCAGACTCGGACCCACGACCCGGGGTGAGAACCACAACTACTGGTCATCCTTTAGACCTCCAGGGGGCCCGGCACAGCCTCCCTAGTCCGACACAAGTGCTCCACTTGGGCTATACTCTGACCCAAGTCCCGGGGCGAGAACCACAACTACTGGTCATCCTTTAGACCTCCAGGGGGACCGGCACAGCCTCCCTAGACCGACACAAGTGCACCACTTGGGCCATACTCTGACCCAAGTCCCGGGGCGAGAACCACAACTACTGGTCATCCTTTTGACCTCATGGTCATCCTTTAGACCTCAAGGGGGCACGGCAGAGCCTCCCTAGTCCGACACAAGTGTCCCACTTGGGCTATACTATGACCCAAGTCCCGGGGCGAGAACCACAACTACTGGTCATCCTTTAGACCTCAAGGGGGCACGGCAGAGCCTCCCTAGTCCGACACAAGTGTCCCACTTGGGCCATACTCAGACCCACGGCCCGGGGCGAGAACCACAACTACTGGTCATCCTTTAGACCTCCAGGGGGCCCGGCACAGCCTCCCTAGTCCGACGCAAGTGCTCCACTTGGGCTGTACTCTGACCCAAGTCCCGGGGCGAGAACCACAACTAATGGTCATCCTTTAGACCTCCAGGGGGCACGGCACAGCCTCCCTAGTCCGACACAAGTGCTCCACTTGGGCTATACTCTGACCCAAGTCCCGGGGCGAGAACCACAACTACTGGTCATCCTTTAGACCTCCAGGGGGCACGGCAGAGCCTCCCTAGTCCGACACAAGTGTCCCACTTGGGCTATTCTCTGACCCAAGTCCCGGGGCGAGAACCACAACTACTGGTCATCCTTTAGACCTCCAGGGGGCACGACACAGCCTCCCTAGTCCGACCCAAGTGCTCCACTTGGGCTATACTATGACCCAAGTCCCGGGGCGAGAACCACAACTACTGGTCATCCTTTAGACCTCCAGGGGGCACGGCACAGCCTCCCTAGTCCGACACAAGTGCTCCACTTGGGCTATACTCTGACCCAAGTCCCGGGGCGAGAACCACAACTACTGGTCATCCTTTAGACCTCCAGGGGGCACGGCACAGCCTCCCTAGTCCGACACAAGTGCTCCACTTGGGCTATACTCTGACCCAAGTCCCGGGGCGAGAACCACAACTACTGGTCATCCTTTTGACCTCATGGTCATCCTTTAGACCTCCAGGGGGCCCGGCACAGCCTCCCTAGGCCGACACAAGTGCTCCACTTGGGCTATACTCTGACCCAAGTCCCGGGGCGAGAACCACAACTACTGGTCATCCTTTAGACCTCCAGGGGGCACGGCACAGCCTCCCTAGTCCGACACAAGTGCTCCACTTGGGCTATACTCTGACCCAAGTCCCGGGGCGAGAACCACAACTACTGGTCATCCTTTTGACCTCATGGTCATCCTTTAGACCTCCAGGGGGCCCGGCACAGCCTCCCTAGACCGACACAAGTGCTCCACTTGGGCTGTACTCTGACCCAAGTCCCGGTGCGAGAACCACAACTACTGGTCATCCTTTAGACCTCCAGGGGGCCCGGCACAGCCTCCCTAGGCCGACACAAGTGCTCCACTTGGGCTATACTCTGACCCAAGTCCCGGGGCGAGAACCACAACTACTGGTCATCCTTTTGACCTCATGGTCATCCTTTAGATCTCCAGGGGGCCCGGCACAGCCTCCCTAGGCCGACACAAGTGCTCCACTTGGGCTATACTCTGACCCAAGTCCCGGGGCGAGAACCACAACTACTGGTCATCCTTTAGACCTCCAGGGGGCACGGCACACCCCCCGGTAGCCGACCAAAGTGCTCTACTCGGGCCAGACTCGGACCCACGACCCGGGGTGAGAACCACAACTACTGGTCATCCTTTAGACCTCCAGGGGGCCCGGCACAGCCTCCCTAGTCCGACACAAGTGCTCCACTTGGGCTATACTCTGACCCAAGTCCCGGGGCGAGAACCACAACTACTGGTCATCCTTTAGACCTCCAGGGGGACCGGCACAGCCTCCCTAGACCGACACAAGTGCACCACTTGGGCCATACTCTGACCCAAGTCCCGGGGCGAGAACCACAACTACTGGTCATCCTTTTGACCTCATGGTCATCCTTTAGACCTCAAGGGGGCACGGCAGAGCCTCCCTAGTCCGACACAAGTGTCCCACTTGGGCTATACTATGACCCAAGTCCCGGGGCGAGAACCACAACTACTGGTCATCCTTTAGACCTCAAGGGGGCACGGCAGAGCCTCCCTAGTCCGACACAAGTGTCCCACTTGGGCCATACTCAGACCCACGGCCCGGGGCGAGAACCACAACTACTGGTCATCCTTTAGACCTCCAGGGGGCCCGGCACAGCCTCCCTAGTCCGACGCAAGTGCTCCACTTGGGCTGTACTCTGACCCAAGTCCCGGGGCGAGAACCACAACTAATGGTCATCCTTTAGACCTCCAGGGGGCACGGCACAGCCTCCCTAGTCCGACACAAGTGCTCCACTTGGGCTATACTCTGACCCAAGTCCCGGGGCGAGAACCACAACTACTGGTCATCCTTTAGACCTCCAGGGGGCACGGCAGAGCCTCCCTAGTCCGACACAAGTGTCCCACTTGGGCTATTCTCTGACCCAAGTCCCGGGGCGAGAACCACAACTACTGGTCATCCTTTAGACCTCCAGGGGGCACGACACAGCCTCCCTAGTCCGACCCAAGTGCTCCACTTGGGCTATACTATGACCCAAGTCCCGGGGCGAGAACCACAACTACTGGTCATCCTTTAGACCTCCAGGGGGCACGGCACAGCCTCCCTAGTCCGACACAAGTGCTCCACTTGGGCTATACTCTGACCCAAGTCCCGGGGCGAGAACCACAACTACTGGTCATCCTTTAGACCTCCAGGGGGCACGGCACAGCCTCCCTAGTCCGACACAAGTGCTCCACTTGGGCTATACTCTGACCCAAGTCCCGGGGCGAGAACCACAACTACTGGTCATCCTTTTGACCTCATGGTCATCCTTTAGACCTCCAGGGGGCCCGGCACAGCCTCCCTAGGCCGACACAAGTGCTCCACTTGGGCTATACTCTGACCCAAGTCCCGGGGCGAGAACCACAACTACTGGTCATCCTTTAGACCTCCAGGGGGCACGGCACAGCCTCCCTAGTCCGACACAAGTGCTCCACTTCGGCTGTACTCTGACCCAAGTCCCGGGGCGAGAACCACAACTACTGGTCATCCTTTAGACCTCCAGGGGGCACGGCACACCCCCCGGTAGCCGACCAAAGTGCTCTACTCGGGCCAGACTCGGACCCACGACCCGGGGTGAGAACCACAACTACTGGTCATCCTTTAGACCTCCAGGGGGCCCGGCACAGCCTCCCTAGTCCGACACAAGTGCTCCACTTGGGCTATACTCTGACCCAAGTCCCGGGGCGAGAACCACAACTACTGGTCATCCTTTAGACCTCCAGGGGGACCGGCACAGCCTCCCTAGACCGACACAAGTGCACCACTTGGGCCATACTCTGACCCAAGTCCCGGGGCGAGAACCACAACTACTGGTCATCCTTTTGACCTCATGGTCATCCTTTAGACCTCAAGGGGGCACGGCAGAGCCTCCCTAGTCCGACACAAGT
>NW_027223137.1:52500-63979 GCF_043380555.1 Nothobranchius furzeri
CCAGCAGCCAGCCTCCAGCTAGTGATGGCGGGGTGGAGAAGCAGGCAGCCTCCGTCAGCTGATGGCGGGGTGGAGGAGCAGAAGCCAGCCTCCAGCAGCTGATGGCGGGGTGCAGGAGCTGCAGCCAGCGTCCAGCAGCTGATGGTGGGGTGGAGGAGCTGCAGCCAGCGTCCAGCAGCTGATGGTGGGGTGGAGGAGCTGCAGCCAGCCTCCAGCAGCCAGCCTCCAGCAGCTGATGGCGGGGTGCAGGAGCAGCAGCCAGCCTCCAGCAGCTGATGGCGGGGTGCAGGAGCAGCAGGCAGCCTCCAGCAGCTGATGGCGGGGTGGAGGAGCAGAAGCCAGCCTCCAGCAGCTGATGGCGGGGTGCAGGAGCTGCAGCCAGCGTCCAGCAGCTGATGGTGGGGTGGAGGAGCTGCAGCCAGCGTCCAGCAGCTGATGGTTGGGTGGAGGAGCAGCAGCCAGCCTCCAGCAGCCAGCCTCCAGCTAGTGATGGCGGGGTGGAGAAGCAGGCAGCCTCCATCAGCTGATGGCGGGGTGGAGGAGCAGAAGCCAGCCTCCAGCTGGTGATGGCGGGGTGCAGGAGCTGCAGGCAGCCTCCAGCAGCTGATGGCGGGGTGCAGGAGCTGCAGGCAGCCTCCAGCAGCTGATGGCGGGGTGGAGGAGCTGCAGCCAGCGTCCAGCAGCTGATGGTGGGGTGGAGGAGCTGCAGCCAGCGTCCAGCAGCTGATGGTTGGGTGGAGGAGCAGCAGCCAGCCTCCAGCAGCTGATGGCGGGGTGCAGGAGCAGCAGCCAGCCTCCAGCAGCTGATGGCGGGGTGGAGGAGCTGCAGCCAGCCTCCAGCAGCCAGCCTCCAGCTAGTGATGGCGGGGTGGAGAAGCAGGCAGCCTCCATCAGCTGATGGCGGGGTGGAGGAGCAGAAGCCAGCCTCCAGCTGGTGATGGCGGGGTGCAGGAGCTGCAGGCAGCCTCCAGCAGCTGATGGCCGGGGTGCAGGAGCAGCAGGCAGCCTCCAGCAGCTGATGGCGGGGTGCAGGAGCTGCAACCAGCCTCCAGCTGGTGATGGCGGGGTGGAGGAGCTGCAGCCAGCCTCCAGCAGCCAGCCCCCAGCAGCTGATGGCGGGGTGGAGGAGCAGAAGCCAGCCTCCAGCAGCTGATGGTGGGGTGCAGGAGCTGCAGCCAGCCTCCAGCAGCCAGCCTCCAGCTGGTGATGGCGGGGTGGAGGAGCAGCAGCAGACAGCCTCCAGCAGCCAGCCAGCCTCCAGGAGCTGATGGCGGTGTGTGGGAGCAGCAGCCAGCCTCCAGCGTTCAGCCAGCATCCATCAGCTGATGGCGGTGTGAAGGAGCTGCAGCCAGCCTCCAGCAGGTCATGGTGGGGTGGAGGAGCAGCAGCCAGCCTCCAGGAGCTGATGGCGGGTTGCAGGAGCTGCAGCCAGCCTCCAGCAAATGATGGCGGGGTGCAGGAGCTGCAGGCAGCCTCCAGCAGCTGATGGCGGGGTGCAGGAGCAGCAGGCAGCCTCCAGCTGCTGATGACGGGGTGCAGGAGCTGCAACCAGCCTCCAGCTGGTGATGGTGGGGTGGAGGAGCTGCAGCCAGCCTCGAACAGCTGATGGCAGGGTGCAGGAGCAGCAGCCAGCCTCCAGCAGCTGATGGCGGGGCGCAGGAGCTGCAGGCAGCCTCCAGCAGCTGATGGCGGGGTGCAGGAGCAGCAGCCAGCCTCCAGCTGGTGATGGCGGGGTGAAGGAGCTGCAGCCAGCCACCAGCAGCTGATGGCGGGGTGAAGGAGCTGCAGCCAGCCACCAGCAGCTGATGGCGGGGTGGAGGAGCTGCAGCCAGCGTCCAGCAGCTGATGGTTGGGTGGTGGAGGAGCAGCAGCCAGCCTCCAGCAGCTGATGGCGGGGTGCAGGAGCAGCAGCCAGCGTCCAGCAGCTGATGGTTGGGTGGAGGAGCAGCAGCCAGCCTCCAGCAGCTGCTGGCGGGGTGCAGGAGCAGCAGCCAGCCTCCAGCAGCTGATGGCGGGGTGCAGGAGCTGCAGGCAGCCTCCAGCAGCTGATGGCGGTGTGCAGGAGCTGCAGCCAGCCTCCAGCAGCTGATGGCGGGGTGCAGGGGCTGCAGGCAGCCTCCAGCAGCTGATGGCGGGGTGCAGGAGCTGCAACCAGCCTCCAGCTGGTGATGGCGGGGTGGAGGAGCAGCAGCCAGCCTCCAGCAGCCAGCCTCCAGCTGCTGATGGCGGGGTGGAGGAACAGAAGCCTCCAGCAGCTGATGGCAGGGTGCAGGAGCAGCAGCCAGCCTCCAGCTGGTGATGGCGGGGTGGAGGAGCTGAAACCTGGGTCGGACCTGGTCTGCAGCAGGGCCCATTACCACTCAGAAGCTGATGGCAGTGTGTGTTTAGGTCCCTGCGGGGTGGATGAGCTGAAACCTGGGTCAGACTTGGTGTGCAGCAGGGCTCAGCACCCTCCAGAAGCCGATGACAGTGTGTCTTTAACTCCCTGCCTGGTGGGAGAGCTGAAAGCTGGGTCGGACCTGGTCTTTAGCAGAGCTCAGCAGCCTCCAGAAGCTGATGGCAGTGTGTGTTTCATCCCCTGCGGGGTGGGAGAGCTGAAACGTGGGTCGGACCTGGTCTGCAGCAGGGCCCATCACCATCCAGAAGCTGACGGCGGTGTGTGTTTAAGTCCCTGCGGGGTGGGAGAGCCATAACCTGGGTCGGACCTGGTCTGCAGCAGAGCTCAGCAGCCTCCAGAACCTGATGGCAGTGTGTCTTTAATCCACTGCGGGGTGCAGGAGCTGAAACCTGGGTCGGACCTGGTCTGCAGCAGGGCTCAGCAGCCAGCAGAAGGTGACGGCAGTGTGTGTTTAGTTCCCTGCGGGGTGCAGGAGCTGAAACCTGGGTCGGACCTGGTCTGCAGCAGAGCTCAGCAGCCAGCAGAAGGTGATGGCAGTGTGTGTTTAAGTCCCTGCCTGGTGGGAGAGCTGAAACCTGGGTCGGACCTGGTCTATAGAAGAGCTCAGCAGCCTCCAGAAGCTGATGGCAGTGTGTGTGTTTTGGTCCCTGCGGGGTGCAGGAGCAGGAACCCGGGTCGGACCTGGTCTATAGCGGAGCTCAGCAGCCTCCAGCAGCTGATGGCAGTGTGTGTTTAATTCCCTGCCTGGTGGGAGAGCTGTAACCCGGGTCGGACTTGGTCTGCAGCAGGGCCCATCACCATCCAGAAGCTGATGGCAGTGTGTCTTTAATTCCCTGCGGGGTGGAGGAGCAGAAACCTGGGTCGGACCTGGTCTATAGCAGAGCTCAGCAGCCTCCAGAAGCTGATGGCAGTGTGTGTTCAAGTCCCTGCGGGGTGGGAGAGCTGAAACCTGGGTCGGACCTGGTCTATAGAAGAGCTCAGCAGCCTCCAGCAGCTGATGGCAGTGTGTGTTTAAGTCCCTGCGGGGTGGGAGAGCTATATCCCGGGTCGGACCTGGTCTATAGCAGAGCTCAGCAGCCTCCAGCAGCTGATGGCAGTGTGTGTTTAAGTCCCTGCGGGGTGGGAGAGCTGAAACCTCGGTCGGACCTGGTCTATGGCAGAGCTCAGCAGCCTCCAGAAGCTGATGGCAGCGTGCCTCTAAGTCCCTGCCTGGTGGGAGAGCTGAAACCTGGGTCGGACATGGTCTGCAGCAGGGCTCGGCAGCCTCCAGCAGCTGATGGCAGTGTGTCTTTAAGTCCCTGCCTGGTGGGAGAGCTGAAACCTGGGTCGGACCTGGTCTATAGCAGAGCTCAGCAGCCTCCAGCAGCTGATGGCAGTGTGTGTTTAAGTCCCTGCCTGGTGTGAGAGCTGAAACCTGGGTCGGACCTGGTCTATAGAAGAGCTCAGCAGCCTCCAGCAGCTGATGGCAGTGTGTCTTTAAGTCACTGCCTGGTGGGAGAGCTGAAACCTGGGTCGGACCTGGTCTATAGTAGAGCTCAGCAGCCTCCAGCAGCTGATTGCAGTGTGTGTTTAAGTCCCTGCCTGGTGGGAGAGCTGATATCCGGGTCGGACCTGGTCCACAGCAGGGCCCATCACCCTCCAGAAGCTGGTGGCAGTGTGTGTTTAAGTCCCTGCGGGGTGCAGGAGCAGAAACCTGGGTGGGACCTGGTCTGCAGCAGAGCTCGGCAGCCTCCAGCAGCTGATGGCAGTGAGTGTTTAAGTCCCTGCGGGGTGGGAGAGCTATATCCCGGGTCAGACCTGGTCTAAAGCAGGGCCCATCACCCTCCAGAAGCTGGTGGCAGTGTGTGTTTAAGTCCCTGCGGGGTGGAGGAGCAGAAACCTGGGTCGGACCCGGTCTACAGCAGAGCTCAGCAGCCCCCAGAAGCTGATGGCAGTGTGTGTGTGTGTGTGTGTGTTTAAGTCTCTGCCTGGTTGGAGAGCCGATACCTGGGTCGGACCTGGTCTGCAGCAGGGCTCAGCAGCCTCCAGAAGCTGATGGCAGTGTGTCTTTCATTCCCTGCGGGGTGCAGGAGCAGAAACCTGGGTCGGACCTGGTCTATAGCGGAGCTCAGCAGCCTCCAGCAGCTGATGGCAGTGTGTGTGTTAAAGACCCTGCGGGGTGGGAGAGCTGAAACCTGGGTCGGACCTGGTCTGCAGCAGGGCTCAGCAGCCCCCAGAAGCTGATGGCTGTGTGTGTTTAAGTCCCTGCGGGGTGGGAGAGCTGAAACCTGGGTCGGACCTGGCCCGCAGCAGGGCCCATCACCCTCCAGAAGCTGATGGCGGTGTGGGTTTAAGTCCCTGCGGGGTTGAGGAGCTGAAACCTGGGTCGGACCTGGTCTGCAGCAGGGCCCATCACCATCCAGAAGCTGATGGCTGTGTGTGTTTAAGTCCCAGGGGGGTGGGAGAGCCATAACCTGGGTCGGACCTGGTCTGCAGCAGGGCTCAGCAGCCTCCAGTTGCAGATGGCAGTGTGTGTTTAGTTCCCTGCGGGGTGCAGGAGCTGAAACCTGGGTCGGACCTGGTCTATAGCAGAGCTCAGCAGCCTCCAGAAGCTGATGGCAGTGTGTCTTCAATTCCCTGCGGGGTGCAGGAGCTGATACCTGGGTCGGACCTGGTCTGCAGCAGGGCCCATCACCATCCAGACGCTGATGGCAGTGTGTGTTTAAGTCCTAGTGGGCTGCAGGAGCTGAAACCTGGGTCGGACCTGCTCTATAGTAGAGCTCAGCAGCCTCCAGAAGCTGATGGCAGTGTGTCTTTAAGTCCCTGCGGGGTGGGATAGCTGAAACCTGGGTCGGACCTGGTCTGCAGCAGGGCCCATCACCATCCAGACGCTGATGGCAGTGTGTGTTTAAGTCCTAGTGGGCTGCAGGAGCTGAAACCTGGGTCGGACCTGCTCTATAGTAGAGCTCAGCAGCCTCCAGAAGCTGATGGCAGTGTGTCTTTAAGTCCCTGCGGGGTGGGATAGCTGAAACCTGGGTCGGACCTGGTCTGCAGCAGGGCCCATCACCCTCCAGAAGCTGTTGGCAGTGTGTCTTCCATTCCTAGTGGGGCAGGGGAGCAAAGACCTGGGCAGAGGAGCGCCTGTCTGCATCCGATCCGGCCCCTCAGCAGCCCGCCGTGAGCCTTAGAGAACCCCCCCCCCCCCCCAGCGGGCTCCAGGAACCGGGCCCTGCGTCGGACCCAGCTCAGTAAGGCCCTCCCTCGGGCCCTGCAGCAGGTGGCCCCGTCTATGCAGTCGAAAACCCCGCGAAAATCGGTGTAGAAACGCCCGAGAGGCGTGGTGCGGTTCCCCCGGCCGGTACCGGGTCCGGACCGGTCCGGAAGTCCACCCAGAACACTGCCTGGGGCTTCTGGGCGGCTCCCCAGGCGCAGGCAGTCGAAAACCGCGTGAAAATCGGTTCAGAATTGACAAAACGGCGACCTCGTCGCTCCAAAAACTAAGTCCAAACTAAGCCTTTCGCTTATCGCTTAACGCTTAAGGCGGTCGGCCTTATGGCCAGTAAATGAAAAGTGCCTGCGCCCCTGGAGGTTTTGGAAGGTGCGAGCGATGACCATGCTCGGGTTAGTAGGTGAGGCCATCGGAAAACCAGCGTGAGTTGGCGGGTTTGGGTGGCAATCTATTCCAGGCAGAGTCGACTATCTCTGGGCATCAATTTTGGGATTTTTCCGGCTCTGGTTCTGGGAGAAACGCAGGGGCAAAGTGCACGAGCCGCGGCCGATTTTGGTGGCCTGTCCCTGGGCACAAAGTCTGAGGAGTGTGGGCCTGGTTCTCCGAAAAATACCAGTCTGCTGGAGCTCACTCCCATGGCTCCAGGGGGCACGGCACACCCCCCGGTAGCCGACCAAAGTGCTCTACTCGGGCCAGACTCGGACCCACGACCCGGGGTGAGAACCACAACTACTGGTCATCCTTTTGACCTCCAGGGGGCGCGGCAGAGCCTCCCCAGTCCGACGCAAGTGCCCCACTTGGGCCATACTCAGACCCACGGCCCGGGGCGAGAACCACAACTACTGGTCATCCTTTAGACCTCCAGGGGGCCCGGCACAGCCTCCCTAGACCGACACAAGTGCTCCACTTGGGCTGTACTCTGACCCAAGTCCCGGTGCGAGAACCACAACTACTGGTCATCCTTTAGACCTCCAGGGGGCCCGGCACAGCCTCCCTAGGCCGACACAAGTGCTCCACTTGGGCTATACTCTGACCCAAGTCCCGGGGCGAGAACCACAACTACTGGTCATCCTTTTGACCTCATGGTCATCCTTTAGATCTCCAGGGGGCCCGGCACAGCCTCCCTAGGCCGACACAAGTGCTCCACTTGGGCTATACTCTGACCCAAGTCCCGGGGCGAGAACCACAACTACTGGTCATCCTTTAGACCTCCAGGGGGCACGGCACACCCCCCGGTAGCCGACCAAAGTGCTCTACTCGGGCCAGACTCGGACCCACGACCCGGGGTGAGAACCACAACTACTGGTCATCCTTTAGACCTCCAGGGGGCCCGGCACAGCCTCCCTAGTCCGACACAAGTGCTCCACTTGGGCTATACTCTGACCCAAGTCCCGGGGCGAGAACCACAACTACTGGTCATCCTTTAGACCTCCAGGGGGACCGGCACAGCCTCCCTAGACCGACACAAGTGCACCACTTGGGCCATACTCTGACCCAAGTCCCGGGGCGAGAACCACAACTACTGGTCATCCTTTTGACCTCATGGTCATCCTTTAGACCTCAAGGGGGCACGGCAGAGCCTCCCTAGTCCGACACAAGTGTCCCACTTGGGCTATACTATGACCCAAGTCCCGGGGCGAGAACCACAACTACTGGTCATCCTTTAGACCTCAAGGGGGCACGGCAGAGCCTCCCTAGTCCGACACAAGTGTCCCACTTGGGCCATACTCAGACCCACGGCCCGGGGCGAGAACCACAACTACTGGTCATCCTTTAGACCTCCAGGGGGCCCGGCACAGCCTCCCTAGTCCGACGCAAGTGCTCCACTTGGGCTGTACTCTGACCCAAGTCCCGGGGCGAGAACCACAACTAATGGTCATCCTTTAGACCTCCAGGGGGCACGGCACAGCCTCCCTAGTCCGACACAAGTGCTCCACTTGGGCTATACTCTGACCCAAGTCCCGGGGCGAGAACCACAACTACTGGTCATCCTTTAGACCTCCAGGGGGCACGGCAGAGCCTCCCTAGTCCGACACAAGTGTCCCACTTGGGCTATTCTCTGACCCAAGTCCCGGGGCGAGAACCACAACTACTGGTCATCCTTTAGACCTCCAGGGGGCACGACACAGCCTCCCTAGTCCGACCCAAGTGCTCCACTTGGGCTATACTATGACCCAAGTCCCGGGGCGAGAACCACAACTACTGGTCATCCTTTAGACCTCCAGGGGGCACGGCACAGCCTCCCTAGTCCGACACAAGTGCTCCACTTGGGCTATACTCTGACCCAAGTCCCGGGGCGAGAACCACAACTACTGGTCATCCTTTAGACCTCCAGGGGGCACGGCACAGCCTCCCTAGTCCGACACAAGTGCTCCACTTGGGCTATACTCTGACCCAAGTCCCGGGGCGAGAACCACAACTACTGGTCATCCTTTTGACCTCATGGTCATCCTTTAGACCTCCAGGGGGCCCGGCACAGCCTCCCTAGGCCGACACAAGTGCTCCACTTGGGCTATACTCTGACCCAAGTCCCGGGGCGAGAACCACAACTACTGGTCATCCTTTAGACCTCCAGGGGGCACGGCACAGCCTCCCTAGTCCGACACAAGTGCTCCACTTGGGCTATACTCTGACCCAAGTCCCGGGGCGAGAACCACAACTACTGGTCATCCTTTTGACCTCATGGTCATCCTTTAGACCTCCAGGGGGCCCGGCACAGCCTCCCTAGACCGACACAAGTGCTCCACTTGGGCTGTACTCTGACCCAAGTCCCGGTGCGAGAACCACAACTACTGGTCATCCTTTAGACCTCCAGGGGGCCCGGCACAGCCTCCCTAGGCCGACACAAGTGCTCCACTTGGGCTATACTCTGACCCAAGTCCCGGGGCGAGAACCACAACTACTGGTCATCCTTTTGACCTCATGGTCATCCTTTAGATCTCCAGGGGGCCCGGCACAGCCTCCCTAGGCCGACACAAGTGCTCCACTTGGGCTATACTCTGACCCAAGTCCCGGGGCGAGAACCACAACTACTGGTCATCCTTTAGACCTCCAGGGGGCACGGCACACCCCCCGGTAGCCGACCAAAGTGCTCTACTCGGGCCAGACTCGGACCCACGACCCGGGGTGAGAACCACAACTACTGGTCATCCTTTAGACCTCCAGGGGGCCCGGCACAGCCTCCCTAGTCCGACACAAGTGCTCCACTTGGGCTATACTCTGACCCAAGTCCCGGGGCGAGAACCACAACTACTGGTCATCCTTTAGACCTCCAGGGGGCACGGCACACCCCCCGGTAGCCGACCAAAGTGCTCTACTCGGGCCAGACTCGGACCCACGACCCGGGGTGAGAACCACAACTACTGGTCATCCTTTAGACCTCCAGGGGGCCCGGCACAGCCTCCCTAGTCCGACACAAGTGCTCCACTTGGGCTATACTCTGACCCAAGTCCCGGGGCGAGAACCACAACTACTGGTCATCCTTTAGACCTCCAGGGGGACCGGCACAGCCTCCCTAGACCGACACAAGTGCACCACTTGGGCCATACTCTGACCCAAGTCCCGGGGCGAGAACCACAACTACTGGTCATCCTTTTGACCTCATGGTCATCCTTTAGACCTCAAGGGGGCACGGCAGAGCCTCCCTAGTCCGACACAAGTGTCCCACTTGGGCTATACTATGACCCAAGTCCCGGGGCGAGAACCACAACTACTGGTCATCCTTTAGACCTCAAGGGGGCACGGCAGAGCCTCCCTAGTCCGACACAAGTGTCCCACTTGGGCCATACTCAGACCCACGGCCCGGGGCGAGAACCACAACTACTGGTCATCCTTTAGACCTCCAGGGGGCCCGGCACAGCCTCCCTAGTCCGACGCAAGTGCTCCACTTGGGCTGTACTCTGACCCAAGTCCCGGGGCGAGAACCACAACTAATGGTCATCCTTTAGACCTCCAGGGGGCACGGCACAGCCTCCCTAGTCCGACACAAGTGCTCCACTTGGGCTATACTCTGACCCAAGTCCCGGGGCGAGAACCACAACTACTGGTCATCCTTTAGACCTCCAGGGGGCACGGCAGAGCCTCCCTAGTCCGACACAAGTGTCCCACTTGGGCTATTCTCTGACCCAAGTCCCGGGGCGAGAACCACAACTACTGGTCATCCTTTAGACCTCCAGGGGGCACGACACAGCCTCCCTAGTCCGACCCAAGTGCTCCACTTGGGCTATACTATGACCCAAGTCCCGGGGCGAGAACCACAACTACTGGTCATCCTTTAGACCTCCAGGGGGCACGGCACAGCCTCCCTAGTCCGACACAAGTGCTCCACTTGGGCTATACTCTGACCCAAGTCCCGGGGCGAGAACCACAACTACTGGTCATCCTTTAGACCTCCAGGGGGCACGGCACAGCCTCCCTAGTCCGACACAAGTGCTCCACTTGGGCTATACTCTGACCCAAGTCCCGGGGCGAGAACCACAACTACTGGTCATCCTTTTGACCTCATGGTCATCCTTTAGACCTCCAGGGGGCCCGGCACAGCCTCCCTAGGCCGACACAAGTGCTCCACTTGGGCTATACTCTGACCCAAGTCCCGGGGCGAGAACCACAACTACTGGTCATCCTTTAGACCTCCAGGGGGCACGGCACAGCCTCCCTAGTCCGACACAAGTGCTCCACTTGGGCTATACTCTGACCCAAGTCCCGGGGCGAGAACCACAACTACTGGTCATCCTTTTGACCTCATGGTCATCCTTTAGACCTCCAGGGGGCCCGGCACAGCCTCCCTAGACCGACACAAGTGCTCCACTTGGGCTGTACTCTGACCCAAGTCCCGGTGCGAGAACCACAACTACTGGTCATCCTTTAGACCTCCAGGGGGCCCGGCACAGCCTCCCTAGGCCGACACAAGTGCTCCACTTGGGCTATACTCTGACCCAAGTCCCGGGGCGAGAACCACAACTACTGGTCATCCTTTTGACCTCATGGTCATCCTTTAGATCTCCAGGGGGCCCGGCACAGCCTCCCTAGGCCGACACAAGTGCTCCACTTGGGCTATACTCTGACCCAAGTCCCGGGGCGAGAACCACAACTACTGGTCATCCTTTAGACCTCCAGGGGGCACGGCACACCCCCCGGTAGCCGACCAAAGTGCTCTACTCGGGCCAGACTCGGACCCACGACCCGGGGTGAGAACCACAACTACTGGTCATCCTTTAGACCTCCAGGGGGCCCGGCACAGCCTCCCTAGTCCGACACAAGTGCTCCACTTGGGCTATACTCTGACCCAAGTCCCGGGGCGAGAACCACAACTACTGGTCATCCTTTAGACCTCCAGGGGGACCGGCACAGCCTCCCTAGACCGACACAAGTGCACCACTTGGGCCATACTCTGACCCAAGTCCCGGGGCGAGAACCACAACTACTGGTCATCCTTTTGACCTCATGGTCATCCTTTAGACCTCAAGGGGGCACGGCAGAGCCTCCCTAGTCCGACACAAGTGTCCCACTTGGGCTATACTATGACCCAAGTCCCGGGGCGAGAACCACAACTACTGGTCATCCTTTAGACCTCAAGGGGGCACGGCAGAGCCTCCCTAGTCCGACACAAGTGTCCCACTTGGGCCATACTCAGACCCACGGCCCGGGGCGAGAACCACAACTACTGGTCATCCTTTAGACCTCCAGGGGGCCCGGCACAGCCTCCCTAGTCCGACGCAAGTGCTCCACTTGGGCTGTACTCTGACCCAAGTCCCGGGGCGAGAACCACAACTAATGGTCATCCTTTAGACCTCCAGGGGGCACGGCACAGCCTCCCTAGTCCGACACAAGTGCTCCACTTGGGCTATACTCTGACCCAAGTCCCGGGGCGAGAA
>NW_027223138.1:0-63849 GCF_043380555.1 Nothobranchius furzeri
AAGCCTCCAGCAGGTGATGGCGGGGTGGGGGAGCAGCAGCCAGCCTCAAGCAGCCAGCCTCCAGCTGCTGATGGTGGGGTGGAGGAACAGAAGCCTCCAGCTGGTGATGTCAGGGTGGAGGAGCAGCAGCCAGCCTCCAACGGCTGATGGTGGGGTGGAGGAGCTGCAGCCAGCCTCCAGCAGCTGATGGCGGGGTGGAGGAGCTGCAGCCAGCCTCCAGCAGGTCATGGTGGGGTGGAGGAGCAGCAGCCAGCCTCCAGCAGCTGATGGCAGGGTGCAGGAGCAGCAGCCAGCCTCCAGCAGCTGATGGCGGGGTGGAGGAGCAGCAGGCAGCCTCCAGCTGGTGATGGCGGGGTGGAGGAGCTGCAGCCAGCGTCCATCAGCTGATGGCGGGGTGGAGGAGCAGCAGCCAGCCTCCAGCAGCCAGCCTCCAGCTGCTGATGGCGGGGTGGAGGAACAGAAGCCTCCAGCAGCTGATGGCGGGGTGCAGGAGCAGCAGCCAGCCTCCAGCAGCTGGTGGCGGGGTGGAGGAGCAGAAGCCAGCCTCCAGCAGCTGATGGCGGGGTGCAGGAGCAGAAGCCAGCCTCCAGCTGGTGATGGCGGGGTGAAGGAGCTGCAGCCAGCCTCCAGCAGCCAGCCTCCAGCAGCTGATGGCGGGGGGAGGAGCAGCAGGCAGCCTCCAGCTGGTGATGGCGGGGTGGAGGAGCTGCAGCCAGCGTCCATCAGCTGATGGCGGGGTGGAGGAGCAGCAGCCAGCCTCCAGCAGCCAGCCTCCAGCTGCTGATGGCGGGGTGGAGGAACAGAAGCCTCCAGCAGCTGATGGCGGGGTGCAGGAGCAGCAGCCAGCCTCCAGCAGCTGGTGGCGGGGTGGAGGAGCAGCAGCCAGCCTCCAGCAGCTGATGGCGGGGTGCAGGAGCAGCAGCCAGCCTCCAGCAGCTGATGGCGGGGTGTAGGAGCTGCAGCCAGCCTCCAGCAGCCAGCCTCCAGCTAGTGATGGCGGGGTGGAGGAGCTGCAGCCAGCGTCCAGCAGCTGATGGTGGGGTGGAGGAGCTGCAGCCAGCGTCCAGCAGCTGATGGTTGGGTGGAGGAGCAGCAGCCAGCCTCCAGCAGCTGATGGCGGGGTGCAGGAGCAGCAGCCAGCCTCCAGCAGCTGATGGCGGGGTGGAGGAGCTGCAGCCAGCCTCCAGCAGCCAGCCTCCAGCTAGTGATGGCGGGGTGGAGAAGCAGGCAGCCTCCATCAGCTGATGGCGGGGTGGAGGAGCAGAAGCCAGCCTCCAGCAGCTGATGGCGGGGTGCAGGAGCTGCAGCCAGCGTCCAGCAGCTGATGGTGGGGTGGAGGAGCTGCAGCCAGCGTCCAGCAGCTGATGGTGGGGTGGAGGAGCTGCAGCCAGCCTCCAGCAGCCAGCCTCCAGCAGCTGATGGCGGGGTGCAGGAGCAGCAGCCAGCCTCCAGCAGCTGATGGCGGGGTGCAGGAGCTGCAGCCAGCGTCCAGCAGCTGATGGTGGGGTGGAGGAGCTGCAGCCAGCGTCCAGCAGCTGATGGTGGGGTGGAGGAGCTGCAGCCAGCCTCCAGCAGCCAGCCTCCAGCAGCTGATGGCGGGGTGCAGGAGCAGCAGCCAGCCTCCAGCAGCTGATGGCGGGGTGCAGGAGCAGCAGGCAGCCTCCAGCAGCTGATGGCGGGGTGCAGGAGCTGCAACCAGCCTCCAGCTGGTGATGGCGGGGTGGAGGAGCTGCAGCCAGCCTCCAGCAGCCAGCCCCCAGCAGCTGATGGCGGGGTGGAGGAGCAGAAGCCAGCCTCCAGCAGCTGATGGTGGGGTGCAGGAGCTGCAGCCAGCCTCCAGCAGCCAGCCTCCAGCTGGTGATGGCGGGGTGGAGGAGCAGCAGCAGACAGCCTCCAGCAGCCAGCCAGCCTCCAGGAGCTGATGGCGGTGTGTGGGAGCAGCAGCCAGCCTCCAGCGGCCAGCCAGCATCCATCAGCTGATGGCGGTGTGAAGGAGCTGCAGCCAGCCTCCAGCAGGTCATGGTGGGGTGGAGGAGCAGCAGCCAGCCTCCAGCAGCTGATGGCGGGTTGCAGGAGCTGCAGCCAGCCTCCAGCAGCTGATGGCGGGGTGCAGGAGCTGCAGGCAGCCTCCAGCAGCTGATGACGGGGTGCAGGAGCTGCAACCAGCCTCCAGCTGGTGATGGTGGGGTGGAGGAGCTGCAGCCAGCCTCGAACAGCTGATGGCAGGGTGCAGGAGCAGCAGCCAGCCGCCAGCAGCTGATGGCGGGGCGCAGGAGCTGCAGGCAGCCTCCAGCAGCTGATGGCGGGGTGCAGGAGCAGCAGCCAGCCTCCAGCTGGTGATGGCGGGGTGAAGGAGCTGCAGCCAGCCACCAGCAGCTGATGGCGGGGTGAAGGAGCTGCAGCCAGCCACCAGCAGCTGATGGCGGGGTGAAGGAGCTGCAGCCAGCCACCAGCAGCTGATGGCGGGGTGGAGGAGCTGCAGCCAGCGTCCAGCAGCTGATGGTTGGGTGGTGGAGGAGCAGCAGCCAGCCTCCAGCAGCTGATGGCGGGGTGCAGGAGCAGCAGCCAGCGTCCAGCAGCTGATGGTTGGGTGGAGGAGCAGCAGCCAGCCTCCAGCAGCTGATGGCAGTGTGTGTTTAAGTCCCTACGGGGTGGGAGAGCTATATCCCGGGTCGGACCTGGTCTATAGCAGAGCTCAGCAGCCTCCAGCAGCTGATGGCTGCGTGTGTTTAAGTCCCTGCGGGGTGCAGGAGCTGAAACCTGGGTCGGACCTGGTCTATGGCAGAGCTCAGCAGCCTCCAGCAGCTGATGGCAGTGTGTGTTTAAGTCCCTGCCTGGTGGGAGAGCTGAAACCTGGGTCGGACCTGGTCTATAGCAGAGCTCAGCAGCCTCCAGCAGCTGATGGCTGCGTGTGTTTAAGTCCCTGCGGGGTGCAGGAGCTGAAACCTGGGTCGGACCTGGTCTATGGCAGAGCTCAGCAGCCTCCAGAAGCTGATGGCAGCGTGCCTCTAAGTCCCTGCCTGGTGGGAGAGCTGAAACCTGGGTCGGACATGGTCTGCAGCAGGGCTCGGCAGCCTCCAGCAGCTGATGGCTGCGTGTGTTTAAGTCCCTGCCTGGTGGGAGAGCTGAAACCTGGGTCGGACCTGGTCTATAGCAGAGCTCAGCAGCCTCCAGCAGCTGATGGCTGCGTGTGTTTAAGTCCCTGCGGGGTGCAGGAGCTGAAACCTGGGTCGGACCTGGTCTATGGCAGAGCTCAGCAGCCTCCAGAAGCTGATGGCAGCGTGCCTCTAAGTCCTTGCCTGGTGGGAGAGCTGAAACCTGGGTCGGACATGGTCTGCAGCAGGGCTCGGCAGCCTCCAGCAGCTGATGGCAGTGTGTCTTTAAGTCCCTGCCTGGTGGGAGAGCTGAAACCTGGGTCGGACCTGGTCTATAGCAGAGCTCAGCAGCCTCCAGAAGCTGATGGCAGTGTGTCTTTAAGTCACTGCCTGGTGGGAGAGCTGAAACCTGGGTCGGACCTGGTCTATAGAAGAGCTCAGCAGCCTCCAGCAGCTGATGGCTGCGTGTGTTTAATTCCCTGCGGGGTGCAGGAGCAGAAACCTGGGTCGGACCTGGTCTGCAGCAGAGCTCAGCAGCCTCCAGAAGCTGATGGCAGTGTGTCTTTAAGTCACTGCCTGGTGGGAGAGCTGAAACCTGGGTCGGACCTGGTCTATAGCAGAGCTCAGCAGCCTCCAGCAGCTGATGGCAGTGTGTCTTTAATTCCCTGCGGGGTGCAGGAGCTGAAACCTGGGTCGGACCTGGTCTGCAGCAGAGCTCAGCAGCCTCCAGCAGCTGATGGCAGTGTGTGTTTAAGTCCCTGCCTGGTGGGAGAGCTGAAACCTGGGTCGGACCTGGTCTATAGAAGAGCTCAGCAGCCTCCAGCAGCTGATGGCAGTGTGTCTTTAAGTCACTGCCTGGTGGGAGAGCTGAAACCTGGGTCGGACCTGGTCTATAGAAGAGCTCAGCAGCCTCCAGCAGCTGATGGCTGCGTGTGTTTAATTCCCTGCGGGGTGCAGGAGCAGAAACCTGGGTCGGACCTGGTCTGCAGCAGAGCTCAGCAGCCTCCAGAAGCTGATGGCAGTGTGTCTTTAAGTCACTGCCTGGTGGGAGAGCTGAAACCTGGGTCGGACCTGGTCTATAGCAGAGCTCAGCAGCCTCCAGCAGCTGATGGCTGCGTGTGTTTAAGTCCCTGCGGGGTGCAGGAGCTGAAACCTGGGTCGGACCTGGTCTATGGCAGAGCTCAGCAGCCTCCAGAAGCTGATGGCAGCGTGCCTCTAAGTCCCTGCCTGGTGGGAGAGCTGAAACCTGGGTCGGACATGGTCTGCAGCAGGGCTCGGCAGCCTCCAGCAGCTGATGGCTGCGTGTGTTTAAGTCCCTGCCTGGTGGGAGAGCTGAAACCTGGGTCGGACCTGGTCTATAGCAGAGCTCAGCAGCCTCCAGCAGCTGATGGCTGCGTGTGTTTAAGTCCCTGCGGGGTGCAGGAGCTGAAACCTGGGTCGGACCTGGTCTATGGCAGAGCTCAGCAGCCTCCAGAAGCTGATGGCAGCGTGCCTCTAAGTCCCTGCCTGGTGGGAGAGCTGAAACCTGGGTCGGACATGGTCTGCAGCAGGGCTCGGCAGCCTCCAGCAGCTGATGGCAGTGTGTCTTTAAGTCCCTGCCTGGTGGGAGAGCTGAAACCTGGGTCGGACCTGGTCTATAGCAGAGCTCAGCAGCCTCCAGAAGCTGATGGCAGTGTGTCTTTAAGTCACTGCCTGGTGGGAGAGCTGAAACCTGGGTCGGACCTGGTCTATAGAAGAGCTCAGCAGCCTCCAGCAGCTGATGGCTGCGTGTGTTTAATTCCCTGCGGGGTGCAGGAGCAGAAACCTGGGTCGGACCTGGTCTGCAGCAGAGCTCAGCAGCCTCCAGAAGCTGATGGCAGTGTGTCTTTAAGTCACTGCCTGGTGGGAGAGCTGAAACCTGGGTCGGACCTGGTCTATAGAAGAGCTCAGCAGCCTCCAGCAGCTGATGGCAGTGTGTCTTTAAGTCCCTGCCTGGTGGGAGAGCTGAAACCTGGGTCGGACCTGGTCTATAGCAGAGCTCAGCAGCCTCCAGAAGCTGATGGCAGTGTGTCTTTAAGTCACTGCCTGGTGGGAGAGCTGAAACCTGGGTCGGACCTGGTCTATAGAAGAGCTCAGCAGCCTCCAGCAGCTGATGGCTGCGTGTGTTTAATTCCCTGCGGGGTGCAGGAGCAGAAACCTGGGTCGGACCTGGTCTGCAGCAGAGCTCAGCAGCCTCCAGAAGCTGATGGCAGTGTGTCTTTAAGTCACTGCCTGGTGGGAGAGCTGAAACCTGGGTCGGACCTGGTCTATAGAAGAGCTCAGCAGCCTCCAGCAGCTGATGGCAGTGTGTCTTTAATTCCCTGCGGGGTGCAGGAGCTGAAACCTGGGTCGGACCTGGTCTGCAGCAGAGCTCAGCAGCCTCCAGCAGCTGATGGCAGTGTGTGTTTAAGTCCCTGCCTGGTGGGAGAGCTGAAACCTGGGTCGGACCTGGTCTATAGCAGAGCTCAGCAGCCTCCAGCAGCTGATGGCAGTGTGTCTTTAATTCCCTGCGGGGTGCAGGAGCTGAAACCTGGGTCGGACCTGGTCTGCAGCAGAGCTCAGCAGCCTCCAGCAGCTGATGGCAGTGTGTGTTTAAGTCCCTGCCTGGTGGGAGAGCTGAAACCTGGGTCGGACCTGGTCTATAGAAGAGCTCAGCAGCCTCCAGCAGCTGATGGCAGTGTGTCTTTAAGTCACTGCCTGGTGGGAGAGCTGAAACCTGGGTCGGACCTGGTCTATAGAAGAGCTCAGCAGCCTCCAGCAGCTGATGGCTGCGTGTGTTTAATTCCCTGCGGGGTGCAGGAGCAGAAACCTGGGTCGGACCTGGTCTGCAGCAGAGCTCAGCAGCCTCCAGCAGCTGATGGCAGTGTGTCTTTAAGTCACTGCCTGGTGGGAGAGCTGAAACCTGGGTCGGACCTGGTCTATAGAAGAGCTCAGCAGCCCCCAGAAGCTGATGGCAGTGTGTCTTCAATTCCCTGCGGGGTGCAGGAGCTGAAACCTGGGTCGGACCTGGTCCGCAGCACGGCCCATCACCCTCCAGAAGCTGATGGCAGTGTGTGTTTAAGTCCCTGCCTGGTGGGAGAGCAGAAACCTGGGTCGGACCGGGTCTGTAGCCGAGCTCAGCAGCCTCCAGAAGCTGATGGCTGTGTGTGTTTAGTTCCCTGCGGGGTGGGAGAGCTGAAACCTGGGTCGGGCCTGTTCTGCAGCACCGCTCAGCAGCCTGCAGAAGCTGATGGCAGTGTGTCTTTAATTCCCTGCGGGGTGCAGGAGCAGAAACCTGGGTCGGACCTGGTCTGCAGCAGAGCTCAGCAGCCTCCAGCAGCTGATGGCAGTGTGTGTTTAAGTCCCTGCCTGGTGGGAGAGCTGAAACCTGGGTCGGACCTGGTCTATAGAAGAGCTCAGCAGCCTCCAGAAGCTGATGGCAGTGTGTCTTCAATTCCCTGCGGGGTGCAGGAGCTGAAACCTGGGTCGGACCTGGTCCGCAGCACGGCCCATCACCCTCCAGAAGCTGATGGCAGTGTGTGTTTAGTTCCCTGCGGGGTGGAGGAGCAGAAACCTGGGTCGGACCGGGTCTGTAGCCGAGCTCAGCAGCCTCCAGAAGCTGATGGCTGTGTGTGTTTAGTTCCCTGCGGGGTGGGAGAGCTGAAACCTGGGTCGGGCCTGTTCTGCAGCACCGCTCAGCAGCCTGCAGAAGCTGACGGCGGTGTGTTTTTAATTCCCTGCGGGGTGCAGGAGCAGAAACCTGGGTCGGACCAGGCCTGCAGCAGAGATCAGCAGCCTCCAGAAGCTGACGGCGGTGTGTTTTTAATTCCCTGCGGGGTGCAGGAGCAGACACCTGGGTCGGACCTGGTCTGCAGCAGAGCTCAGCAGCCTCCAGCAGCTGATGGCAGTGTGTGTTTAAGTCCCTGCCTGGTGGGAGAGCTGAAACCTGGGTCGGACCTGGTCTATAGAAGAGCTCAGCAGCCTCCAGAAGCTGATATCAGTGTGTGTTTAAGTCCCTGCGGGGTGGGAGAGCTGAGACCTGGGTCGGACCTGGTCTGCAGCAGGGCTCAGCAGCCTCCAGAAGCTGACGGCAGTGTGTGTTTAGTTCCCTGCGGGGTGGAGGAGCAGAAACCTGGGTCGGACCTGGCCCGCAGCAGGGCCCATTAGCTTCCAGAAGCTGATGGCAGTGTGTGTTTAAGTCCTAGTGGGCTGCAGGAGCTGAAACCTGGGTCGGACCAGGTCTGCAGCAGGGCCCATCACCATCCAGAAGATGATGGCAGTGTGTCTTTACTTCCCTGCGGGGTGGAGGAGCAGAAACCTGGGTCGGACCTGTTCTGCAGCACCGCTCAGCAGTCTGCAGAAGCTGATGGCAGTGTGTGTTTAAGTCCCAGGGGGGTGGGAGAGCCATAACGCGGGTCGGACCTTGTCCACAGCAGAGCTCAGCAGCCAGCAGAAGCTGATGGCAGTGTGTCTGTAATCCCCTGCGGGGTGGAGGAGCAGAAACCTGGGTCGGACCTGGTGTATAGCAGAGCTCAGCAGCCTCCAGAAGCTGATGGCAGTGTGTGTTTAATTCCTAGTGGGGTGCAGGAGCTGAAACCTGGGTCGGACCTGGTGTATAGCAGAGCTCAGCAGCCTCCAGAAGCTGATGGCAGTGTGTGTTTGATCCCCTGCGGGGTGGGAGAGCTGAAACCTGGGTCGGACCTGGTCTGCAGCAGGGACCATTACCACTCAGAAGCTGATGGCAGTGTGTCTTTAGGTCCCTGCGGGGTGGAGGAGCTGAAAGCTGGGTCGGACCTGGTCTGTAGCAGGGCTCAGCAGCCTCCAGCAGCTGATGGCAGTGTGTGTTTAAGTCCCTGCGGGGTGGGAGAGCTGAAACCTCGGTCGGACCTGGTCTATAGCAGGGCCCATCACCCTCCAGTTGCAGATGGCAGTGTGTGTTTAGTTCCCTGCGGGGTGGGAGAGCTGAAACTTGGGTCGGACCTGGTCTGCATCAGGGCTCAGCAGCCTCCAGAATCCGATGGCAGTGTGGGTTTAAGTCCATGCGGGGTGCAGGAGCAGAAACCTGGGTCGGACCTGGTCTATAGCAGGCCTCAGCAGCATCCAGAAGCTGATGGCAGTGTGTCTTTAATTCCCTGCGGGGTGGGAGAGCTGTAACCTGGGTCGGACCTGGCCTGCAGCGGAGCTCAGCAGCCTCCAGAAGCTGATGGCAGTGTGTCTTTAATTCCCTGCGGGGTTGAGGAGCAGAAACCTGGGTCGGACCTGGTCTGCAGCAGGGCCCATCACCATCCAGAAGCTGATGGCTGTGTGTGTTTAAGTCCCAGGGGGGTGGGAGAGCCATAACCTGGGTCGGACCTGGTCTGCAGCAGGGCTCAGCAGCCTCCAGTTGCAGATGGCAGTGTGTGTTTAGTTCCCTGCGGGGTGCAGGAGCTGAAACCTGGGTCGGACCTGGTCTATAGCAGAGCTCAGCAGCCTCCAGAAGCTGATGGCAGTGTGTCTTCAATTCCCTGCGGGGTGCAGGAGCTGATACCTGGGTCGGACCTGGTCTGCAGCAGGGCCCATCACCATCCAGACGCTGATGGCAGTGTGTGTTTAAGTCCTAGTGGGCTGCAGGAGCTGAAACCTGGGTCGGACCTGCTCTATAGTAGAGCTCAGCAGCCTCCAGAAGCTGATGGCAGTGTGTCTTTAAGTCCCTGCGGGGTGGGATAGCTGAAACCTGGGTCGGACCTGGTCTGCAGCAGGGCCCATCACCATCCAGACGCTGATGGCAGTGTGTGTTTAAGTCCTAGTGGGCTGCAGGAGCTGAAACCTGGGTCGGACCTGCTCTATAGTAGAGCTCAGCAGCCTCCAGAAGCTGATGGCAGTGTGTCTTTAAGTCCCTGCGGGGTGGGATAGCTGAAACCTGGGTCGGACCTGGTCTGCAGCAGGGCCCATCACCCTCCAGAAGCTGTTGGCAGTGTGTCTTCCATTCCTAGTGGGGCAGGGGAGCAAAGACCTGGGCAGAGGAGCGCCTGTCTGCATCCGATCCGGCCCCTCAGCAGCCCGCCGTGAGCCTTAGAGAACCCCCCCCCCCCCCCCCCCAGCGGGCTCCAGGAACCGGGCCCTGCGTCGGACCCAGCTCAGGCAGGCCCTCCCTCGGGCCCTGCAGCAGGTGGCCCCGTCTATGCAGTCGAAAACCCCGCGAAAATCGGTGTAGAAACGCCCGAGAGGCGTGGTGCGGTTCCCCCGGCCGGTACCGGGTCCGGACCGGTCCGGAAGTCCACCCAGAACACTGCCTGGGGCTTCTGGGCGGCTCCCCAGGCGCAGGCAGTCGAAAACCGCGTGAAAATCGGTTCAGAATTGACAAAACGGCGACCTCGTCGCTCCAAAAACTAAGTCCAAACTAAGCCTTTCGCTTATCGCTTAACGCTTAAGGCGGTCGGCCTTATGGCCAGTAAATGAAAAGTGCCTGCGCCCCTGGAGGTTTTGGAAGGTGCGAGCGATGACCATGCTCGGGTTAGTAGGTGAGGCCATCGGAAAACCAGCGTGAGTTGGCGGGTTTGGGTGGCAATCTATTCCAGGCAGAGTCGACTATCTCTGGGCATCAATTTTGGGATTTTTCCGGCTCTGGTTCTGGGAGAAACGCAGGGGCAAAGTGCACGAGCCGCGGCCGATTTTGGTGGCCTGTCCCTGGGCACAAAGTCTGAGGAGTGTGGGCCTGGTTCTCCGAAAAATACCAGTCTGCTGGAGCTCACTCCCATGGCTCCAGGGGGCACGGCACACCCCCCGGTAGCCGACCAAAGTGCTCTACTCGGGCCAGACTCGGACCCACGACCCGGGGTGAGAACCACAACTACTGGTCATCCTTTTGACCTCCAGGGGGCGCGGCAGAGCCTCCCCAGTCCGACGCAAGTGCCCCACTTGGGCCATACTCAGACCCACGGCCCGGGGCGAGAACCACAACTACTGGTCATCCTTTAGACCTCCAGGGGGCCCGGCACAGCCTCCCTAGACCGACACAAGTGCTCCACTTGGGCTGTACTCTGACCCAAGTCCCGGTGCGAGAACCACAACTACTGGTCATCCTTTAGACCTCCAGGGGGCCCGGCACAGCCTCCCTAGGCCGACACAAGTGCTCCACTTGGGCTATACTCTGACCCAAGTCCCGGGGCGAGAACCACAACTACTGGTCATCCTTTTGACCTCATGGTCATCCTTTAGATCTCCAGGGGGCCCGGCACAGCCTCCCTAGGCCGACACAAGTGCTCAACTTGGGCTATACTCTGACCCAAGTCCCGGGGCGAGAACCACAACTACTGGTCATCCTTTAGACCTCCAGGGGGCACGGCACACCCCCCGGTAGCCGACCAAAGTGCTCTACTCGGGCCAGACTCGGACCCACGACCCGGGGTGAGAACCACAACTACTGGTCATCCTTGAGACCTCCAGGGGGCCCGGCACAGCCTCCCTAGTCCGACACAAGTGCTCCACTTGGGCTATACTCTGACCCAAGTCCCGGGGCGAGAACCACAACTACTGGTCATCCTTTAGACCTCCAGGGGGACCGGCACAGCCTCCCTAGACCGACACAAGTGCACCACTTGGGCCATACTCTGACCCAAGTCCCGGGGCGAGAACCACAACTACTGGTCATCCTTTTGACCTCATGGTCATCCTTTAGACCTCAAGGGGGCACGGCAGAGCCTCCCTAGTCCGACACAAGTGTCCCACTTGGGCCATACTCAGACCCACGGCCCGGGGCGAGAACCACAACTACTGGTCATCCTTTAGACCTCCAGGGGGCCCGGCACAGCCTCCCTAGTCCGACGCAAGTGCTCCACTTGGGCTGTACTCTGACCCAAGTCCCGGGGCGAGAACCACAACTACTGGTCATCCTTTAGACCTCCAGGGGGCACGGCACAGCCTCCCTAGTCCGACACAAGTGCTCCACTTGGGCTATACTCTGACCCAAGTCCCGGGGCGAGAACCACAACTACTGGTCATCCTTTTGACCTCATGGTCATCCTTTAGACCTCCAGGGGGCCCGGCACAGCCTCCCTAGGCCGACACAAGTGCTCCACTTGGGCTATACTCTGACCCAAGTCCCGGGGCGAGAACCACAACTACTGGTCATCCTTTTGACCTCATGGTCATCCTTTAGACCTCCAGGGGGCCCGGCACAGCCTCCCTAGTCCGACACAAGTGCTCCACTTGGGCTATACTCTGACCCAAGTCCCGGGGCGAGAACCACAACTACTGGTCATCCTTTTGACCTCATGGTCATCCTTTAGACCTCCATGGGGCACGGCAGAGCCTCCCTAGGCCGACACAAGTGCTCCACTTGGGCTATACTCTGACCCAAGTCCCGGTGCGAGAACCACACCTACTGGTCATCCTTTAGACCTCCAGGGGGCACGGCACAGCCTCCCTAGTCCGACACAAGTGCTCCACTTGGGCTATACTCTGACCCAAGTCCCGGGGCGAGAACCACAACTACTGGTCATCCTTTTGACCTCATGGTCATCCTTTAGACCTCCAGGGGGCCCGGCACAGCCTCCCTAGGCCGACACAAGTGCTCCACTTGGGCTATACTCTGACCCAAGTCCCGGGGCGAGAACCACAACTACTGGTCATCCTTTTGACCTCATGGTCATCCTTTAGACCTCCAGGGGGCCCGGCACAGCCTCCCTAGTCCGACACAAGTGCTCCACTTGGGCTATACTCTGACCCAAGTCCCGGGGCGAGAACCACAACTACTGGTCATCCTTTTGACCTCATGGTCATCCTTTAGACCTCCAGGGGGCCCGGCACAGCCTCCCTAGACCGACACAAGTGCTCCACTTGGGCTGTACTCTGACCCAAGTCCCGGTGCGAGAACCACAACTACTGGTCATCCTTTAGACCTCCAGGGGGCCCGGCACAGCCTCCCTAGGCCGACACAAGTGCTCCACTTGGGCTATACTCTGACCCAAGTCCCGGGGCGAGAACCACAACTACTGGTCATCCTTTTGACCTCATGGTCATCCTTTAGATCTCCAGGGGGCCCGGCACAGCCTCCCTAGGCCGACACAAGTGCTCAACTTGGGCTATACTCTGACCCAAGTCCCGGGGCGAGAACCACAACTACTGGTCATCCTTTAGACCTCCAGGGGGCACGGCACACCCCCCGGTAGCCGACCAAAGTGCTCTACTCGGGCCAGACTCGGACCCACGACCCGGGGTGAGAACCACAACTACTGGTCATCCTTGAGACCTCCAGGGGGCCCGGCACAGCCTCCCTAGTCCGACACAAGTGCTCCACTTGGGCTATACTCTGACCCAAGTCCCGGGGCGAGAACCACAACTACTGGTCATCCTTTAGACCTCCAGGGGGACCGGCACAGCCTCCCTAGACCGACACAAGTGCACCACTTGGGCCATACTCTGACCCAAGTCCCGGGGCGAGAACCACAACTACTGGTCATCCTTTTGACCTCATGGTCATCCTTTAGACCTCAAGGGGGCACGGCAGAGCCTCCCTAGTCCGACACAAGTGTCCCACTTGGGCCATACTCAGACCCACGGCCCGGGGCGAGAACCACAACTACTGGTCATCCTTTAGACCTCCAGGGGGCCCGGCACAGCCTCCCTAGTCCGACGCAAGTGCTCCACTTGGGCTGTACTCTGACCCAAGTCCCGGGGCGAGAACCACAACTACTGGTCATCCTTTAGACCTCCAGGGGGCACGGCACAGCCTCCCTAGTCCGACACAAGTGCTCCACTTGGGCTATACTCTGACCCAAGTCCCGGGGCGAGAACCACAACTACTGGTCATCCTTTTGACCTCATGGTCATCCTTTAGACCTCCAGGGGGCCCGGCACAGCCTCCCTAGGCCGACACAAGTGCTCCACTTGGGCTATACTCTGACCCAAGTCCCGGGGCGAGAACCACAACTACTGGTCATCCTTTTGACCTCATGGTCATCCTTTAGACCTCCAGGGGGCCCGGCACAGCCTCCCTAGTCCGACACAAGTGCTCCACTTGGGCTATACTCTGACCCAAGTCCCGGGGCGAGAACCACAACTACTGGTCATCCTTTTGACCTCATGGTCATCCTTTAGACCTCCATGGGGCACGGCAGAGCCTCCCTAGGCCGACACAAGTGCTCCACTTGGGCTATACTCTGACCCAAGTCCCGGTGCGAGAACCACACCTACTGGTCATCCTTTAGACCTCCAGGGGGCACGGCACAGCCTCCCTAGTCCGACACAAGTGCTCCACTTGGGCTATACTCTGACCCAAGTCCCGGGGCGAGAACCACAACTACTGGTCATCCTTTTGACCTCATGGTCATCCTTTAGACCTCCAGGGGGCCCGGCACAGCCTCCCTAGGCCGACACAAGTGCTCCACTTGGGCTATACTCTGACCCAAGTCCCGGGGCGAGAACCACAACTACTGGTCATCCTTTTGACCTCATGGTCATCCTTTAGACCTCCAGGGGGCCCGGCACAGCCTCCCTAGTCCGACACAAGTGCTCCACTTGGGCTATACTCTGACCCAAGTCCCGGGGCGAGAACCACAACTACTGGTCATCCTTTTGACCTCATGGTCATCCTTTAGACCTCCATGGGGCACGGCAGAGCCTCCCTAGGCCGACACAAGTGCTCCACTTGGGCTATACTCTGACCCAAGTCCCGGGGCGAGAACCACAACTACTGGTCATCCTTTAGACCTCCAGGGGGCACGGCACAGCCTCCCTAGTCCGACACAAGTGCTCCACTTGGGCTATACTCTGACCCAAGTCCCGGGGCGAGAACCACAACTACTGGTCATCCTTTTGACCTCATGGTCATCCTTTAGACCTCCAGGGGGCCCGGCACAGCCTCCCTAGGCCGACACAAGTGCTCCACTTGGGCTATACTCTGACCCAAGTCCCGGGGCGAGAACCACAACTACTGGTCATCCTTTTGACCTCATGGTCATCCTTTAGACCTCCAGGGGGCCCGGCACAGCCTCCCTAGTCCGACACAAGTGCTCCACTTGGGCTATACTCTGACCCAAGTCCCGGGGCGAGAACCACAACTACTGGTCATCCTTTTGACCTCATGGTCATCCTTTAGACCTCCATGGGGCACGGCAGAGCCTCCCTAGGCCGACACAAGTGCTCCACTTGGGCTATACTCTGACCCAAGTCCCGGGGCGAGAACCACAACTACTGGTCATCCTTTAGACCTCCAGGGGGCACGGCACAGCCTCCCTAGTCCGACACAAGTGCTCCACTTCGGCTGTACTCTGACCCAAGTCCCGGGGCGAGAACCACAACTAATGGTCATCCTTTAGACCTCCATGGCAACAGGGGGATGTCAGACCCCAGCTCATCCCAGGTTGATGCCTCAATAGCAGCTTAGGGTCACGGCAGTCCCACCGTGATCCACCCTCTTGTCCTCTCTCCACAGGATGACCAGAGTGTCGTGTTTATTTTCAAAGTGTCCTCGTAGGATGACCATGAGTGCAGGAAAATTTTCAAAGTCCCTCTGTCGGATGACCATGAGTGCAGAAAAAATTTCAAAGTCCCCCCTTGGGATTACCAGACGTTCGAGATTTCGGCTGAAAAATTTTCAAAGTGCTGCCGAGAGCCTGCGCTAGTTGCTTAAGGCTTGAGGAGATCCGCCTTATGGTAAGTAAACGAAAAGTGCCTGCGCCCCTGGAGGTTTTGGAAGGTGCGAGCGATGACCATGCTCGGGTTAGTAGGGAAGCTCATCGTCGAACCAGAGATGGGTAAGGGGCGAACTGGCAGATGTCTTCCCACCGTCGAGCAGCATTCCGGGCTTCACATCGGAGGGCTCCAGCCGGCCCCGGTTCCGAGAACCGGCGCGCGGAAGGTGGCGCCTCCGAACCCGAAGCCAGCCTCTAGGCACGGTCGCAAAGGTGACAGACGCCCCGCCGCCTGCCTCCACAGCACCGTGGCCGCCTCCGGGTGACGAGACTGAGGCGCCCCGTCCGTCTCAGAGGTCCAGAAACGGAGCCCGCCGCGGCGGGGACGCGCCTTCGAAAGCGTCCGCCGGCCCATCCGCGGAGGTGCCCTCCGGCGAGCACGTGCTTCTCAGGAGAGCCAGAGAGTCCGTTCACCCCTCCGGTCAAGATGATGCTTTGAGTGGGAGCCGAGCCGAGCGGGGCGGCTCCGGCGGGGAGGTTGGGAGGCGGCCGTTTGCCTTGCTGCAGCGGCCGTCGCCCCCGCCTGCCCGCCCGGTCGCCGTCCCGAACGACTCCTCTTCCCCACTCTCCCAGCACCCACCCCCCCTGTCGGTGGCGGCCGGCTCCGGTGCTGGCGGTCGCGCCTCCGGGCGACCCGTCTGCAGCGCCCGGCCTTCTCCACGGGGACTACCTGGTTGATCCTGCCAGTAGCATATGCTTGTCTCAAAGATTAAGCCATGCAAGTCTAAGTACACACGGTCGGTACAGTGAAACTGCGAATGGCTCATTAAATCAGTTATGGTTCCTTTGATCGCTCCAACGTTACTTGGATAACTGTGGCAATTCTAGAGCTAATACATGCAAACGAGCGCTGACCTCCGGGGATGCGTGCATTTATCTCCGGGGCCGGTCCCAAGTCCGGATCAATGCAGAGGGATGAGCCACTGCCTGAAGCCGAGGTGTCAGAAATTTTCTAAGTGTTGAACTTTTTCTAAGTGTCAGCACGCAGGAGCTGGAAATTTTCTAAGTGTTGAACTTTTTCTAAGTGTCAGCACGCAGGAGCTGAAAATTTTCTAAGTGTTGAACTTTTTCTAAGTGTCAGCACGCAGGAGCTGGAAATTTTCTAAGTGTTGAACTTTTTCTAAGTGTTGAACTTTTTCTAAGTGTCAGCACGCAGGAGCTGGAAATTTTCTAAGTGTTACTTAGGATTACCAGTGTGCGAAAATAATTTCTAAGTGTTGAACTTTTTCTAAGTGTCAGCACACAGAAGCTGGAAATTTTCTAAGTGTTAATTTGGATTACCAGTGTGCGAAAATATTTTTCTAAGTGTTACTTAGGATGACCAGACGTACGAAATTGGATTTGGATGACCAGGCTGCTGGAGGTCCAGCCGGCGTGGACTAGGGTCTTTAACCCAGGGGAGGGTGCTTAATAGTGGGCCGCAGGGTTCGAGAGGTGAGCCTGGTTCCTCCATGGCCCATTCCCCGGGTCTGTCCCAGGTGTCAGCCGGGTGAGGGTGAGCGTGTTGTGGGGTGGGTGGTGGTGATGCTGAGGGTGGGTGTCCTGGAGGTGTGGATGGCGTTGGAGAGGCTGTGTGGGTGGGAGAAGGCTGCGGGGATGGGGGAGCCTGATCCTGGGTGCGATGGTGTTGAGTGTGGGTGGGAGAAGGCTGCGGGGCTGGGGGAGCCTGATGCTGGGTGTGATGGTGTTGAGTGAGGGTGGGAGAAGTCTTCGGGGATGGTGGAGCCTGATCCTGTGTTCGGTGGTGTTGAGTGTGGGTGGGAGAAGGCTGCGGGCATGGGGATGCCTGATGAGCCTGGATGTGATGCAGGTGAGAGAGGGGACAGGGCAGAGGCCGGCTGGACGTGCAGCGGGCAGGGGGAAGCTTGAGCCTTGGTGGGTGGTTGTGCATCCAGGGCGGGCAGGGAGAGGTGAGACGTGGGCCTGGGCTGGTCGTCAGCGGTTCACCACAGGCAGCTGGTGGCGGTGTGGAGGAGCAGAAGCCTCCAGCAGGTGATGGCGGGGTGGGGGAGCAGCAGCCAGCCTCAAGCAGCCAGCCTCCAGCTGCTGATGGTGGGGTGGAGGAACAGAAGCCTCCAGCTGGTGATGTCAGGGTGGAGGAGCAGCAGCCAGCCTCCAACGGCTGATGGTGGGGTGGAGGAGCTGCAGCCAGCCTCCAGCAGCTGATGGCGGGGTGGAGGAGCTGCAGCCAGCCTCCAGCAGGTCATGGTGGGGTGGAGGAGCAGCAGCCAGCCTCCAGCAGCTGATGGCAGGGTGCAGGAGCAGCAGCCAGCCTCCAGCAGCTGATGGCGGGGTGGAGGAGCAGCAGGCAGCCTCCAGCTGGTGATGGCGGGGTGGAGGAGCTGCAGCCAGCGTCCATCAGCTGATGGCGGGGTGGAGGAGCAGCAGCCAGCCTCCAGCAGCCAGCCTCCAGCTGCTGATGGCGGGGTGGAGGAACAGAAGCCTCCAGCAGCTGATGGCGGGGTGCAGGAGCAGCAGCCAGCCTCCAGCAGCTGGTGGCGGGGTGGAGGAGCAGAAGCCAGCCTCCAGCAGCTGATGGCGGGGTGGAGGAGCTGCAGCCAGCGTCCATCAGCTGATGGCGGGGTGAAGGAGCTGCAGCCAGCCTCCAGCAGCCAGCCTCCAGCTGCTGATGGCGGGGTGGAGGAACAGAAGCCTCCAGCAGCTGATGGCGGGGTGCAGGAGCAGCAGCCAGCCTCCAGCAGCTGGTGGCGGGGTGGAGGAGCAGCAGCCAGCCTCCAGCAGCTGATGGCGGGGTGCAGGAGCAGCAGCCAGCCTCCAGCAGCTGATGGCGGGGTGTAGGAGCTGCAGCCAGCCTCCAGCAGCCAGCCTCCAGCTAGTGATGGCGGGGTGGAGGAGCTGCAGCCAGCGTCCAGCAGCTGATGGTGGGGTGGAGGAGCTGCAGCCAGCGTCCAGCAGCTGATGGTTGGGTGGAGGAGCAGCAGCCAGCCTCCAGCAGCTGATGGCGGGGTGCAGGAGCAGCAGCCAGCCTCCAGCAGCTGATGGCGGGGTGGAGGAGCTGCAGCCAGCCTCCAGCAGCCAGCCTCCAGCTAGTGATGGCGGGGTGGAGAAGCAGGCAGCCTCCATCAGCTGATGGCGGGGTGGAGGAGCAGAAGCCAGCCTCCAGCAGCTGATGGCGGGGTGCAGGAGCTGCAGCCAGCGTCCAGCAGCTGATGGTGGGGTGGAGGAGCTGCAGCCAGCGTCCAGCAGCTGATGGTGGGGTGGAGGAGCTGCAGCCAGCCTCCAGCAGCCAGCCTCCAGCAGCTGATGGCGGGGTGCAGGAGCAGCAGCCAGCCTCCAGCAGCTGATGGCGGGGTGCAGGAGCTGCAGCCAGCGTCCAGCAGCTGATGGTGGGGTGGAGGAGCTGCAGCCAGCGTCCAGCAGCTGATGGTGGGGTGGAGGAGCTGCAGCCAGCCTCCAGCAGCCAGCCTCCAGCAGCTGATGGCGGGGTGCAGGAGCAGCAGCCAGCCTCCAGCAGCTGATGGCGGGGTGCAGGAGCAGCAGGCAGCCTCCAGCAGCTGATGGCGGGGTGCAGGAGCTGCAACCAGCCTCCAGCTGGTGATGGCGGGGTGGAGGAGCTGCAGCCAGCCTCCAGCAGCCAGCCCCCAGCAGCTGATGGCGGGGTGGAGGAGCAGAAGCCAGCCTCCAGCAGCTGATGGTGGGGTGCAGGAGCTGCAGCCAGCCTCCAGCAGCCAGCCTCCAGCTGGTGATGGCGGGGTGGAGGAGCAGCAGCAGACAGCCTCCAGCAGCCAGCCAGCCTCCAGGAGCTGATGGCGGTGTGTGGGAGCAGCAGCCAGCCTCCAGCGGCCAGCCAGCATCCATCAGCTGATGGCGGTGTGAAGGAGCTGCAGCCAGCCTCCAGCAGGTCATGGTGGGGTGGAGGAGCAGCAGCCAGCCTCCAGCAGCTGATGGCGGGTTGCAGGAGCTGCAGCCAGCCTCCAGCAGCTGATGGCGGGGTGCAGGAGCTGCAGGCAGCCTCCAGCAGCTGATGACGGGGTGCAGGAGCTGCAACCAGCCTCCAGCTGGTGATGGTGGGGTGGAGGAGCTGCAGCCAGCCTCGAACAGCTGATGGCAGGGTGCAGGAGCAGCAGCCAGCCGCCAGCAGCTGATGGCGGGGCGCAGGAGCTGCAGGCAGCCTCCAGCAGCTGATGGCGGGGTGCAGGAGCAGCAGCCAGCCTCCAGCTGGTGATGGCGGGGTGAAGGAGCTGCAGCCAGCCACCAGCAGCTGATGGCGGGGTGAAGGAGCTGCAGCCAGCCACCAGCAGCTGATGGCGGGGTGAAGGAGCTGCAGCCAGCCACCAGCAGCTGATGGCGGGGTGGAGGAGCTGCAGCCAGCGTCCAGCAGCTGATGGTTGGGTGGTGGAGGAGCAGCAGCCAGCCTCCAGCAGCTGATGGCGGGGTGCAGGAGCAGCAGCCAGCGTCCAGCAGCTGATGGTTGGGTGGAGGAGCAGCAGCCAGCCTCCAGCAGCTGATGGCAGTGTGTGTTTAAGTCCCTACGGGGTGGGAGAGCTATATCCCGGGTCGGACCTGGTCTATAGCAGAGCTCAGCAGCCTCCAGCAGCTGATGGCTGCGTGTGTTTAAGTCCCTGCGGGGTGCAGGAGCTGAAACCTGGGTCGGACCTGGTCTATGGCAGAGCTCAGCAGCCTCCAGCAGCTGATGGCAGTGTGTGTTTAAGTCCCTGCCTGGTGGGAGAGCTGAAACCTGGGTCGGACCTGGTCTATAGCAGAGCTCAGCAGCCTCCAGCAGCTGATGGCTGCGTGTGTTTAAGTCCCTGCGGGGTGCAGGAGCTGAAACCTGGGTCGGACCTGGTCTATGGCAGAGCTCAGCAGCCTCCAGAAGCTGATGGCAGCGTGCCTCTAAGTCCCTGCCTGGTGGGAGAGCTGAAACCTGGGTCGGACATGGTCTGCAGCAGGGCTCGGCAGCCTCCAGCAGCTGATGGCTGCGTGTGTTTAAGTCCCTGCCTGGTGGGAGAGCTGAAACCTGGGTCGGACCTGGTCTATAGCAGAGCTCAGCAGCCTCCAGCAGCTGATGGCTGCGTGTGTTTAAGTCCCTGCGGGGTGCAGGAGCTGAAACCTGGGTCGGACCTGGTCTATGGCAGAGCTCAGCAGCCTCCAGAAGCTGATGGCAGCGTGCCTCTAAGTCCTTGCCTGGTGGGAGAGCTGAAACCTGGGTCGGACATGGTCTGCAGCAGGGCTCGGCAGCCTCCAGCAGCTGATGGCAGTGTGTCTTTAAGTCCCTGCCTGGTGGGAGAGCTGAAACCTGGGTCGGACCTGGTCTATAGCAGAGCTCAGCAGCCTCCAGAAGCTGATGGCAGTGTGTCTTTAAGTCACTGCCTGGTGGGAGAGCTGAAACCTGGGTCGGACCTGGTCTATAGAAGAGCTCAGCAGCCTCCAGCAGCTGATGGCTGCGTGTGTTTAATTCCCTGCGGGGTGCAGGAGCAGAAACCTGGGTCGGACCTGGTCTGCAGCAGAGCTCAGCAGCCTCCAGAAGCTGATGGCAGTGTGTCTTTAAGTCACTGCCTGGTGGGAGAGCTGAAACCTGGGTCGGACCTGGTCTATAGCAGAGCTCAGCAGCCTCCAGCAGCTGATGGCAGTGTGTCTTTAATTCCCTGCGGGGTGCAGGAGCTGAAACCTGGGTCGGACCTGGTCTGCAGCAGAGCTCAGCAGCCTCCAGCAGCTGATGGCAGTGTGTGTTTAAGTCCCTGCCTGGTGGGAGAGCTGAAACCTGGGTCGGACCTGGTCTATAGAAGAGCTCAGCAGCCTCCAGCAGCTGATGGCAGTGTGTCTTTAAGTCACTGCCTGGTGGGAGAGCTGAAACCTGGGTCGGACCTGGTCTATAGAAGAGCTCAGCAGCCTCCAGCAGCTGATGGCTGCGTGTGTTTAATTCCCTGCGGGGTGCAGGAGCAGAAACCTGGGTCGGACCTGGTCTGCAGCAGAGCTCAGCAGCCTCCAGAAGCTGATGGCAGTGTGTCTTTAAGTCACTGCCTGGTGGGAGAGCTGAAACCTGGGTCGGACCTGGTCTATAGCAGAGCTCAGCAGCCTCCAGCAGCTGATGGCTGCGTGTGTTTAAGTCCCTGCGGGGTGCAGGAGCTGAAACCTGGGTCGGACCTGGTCTATGGCAGAGCTCAGCAGCCTCCAGAAGCTGATGGCAGCGTGCCTCTAAGTCCCTGCCTGGTGGGAGAGCTGAAACCTGGGTCGGACATGGTCTGCAGCAGGGCTCGGCAGCCTCCAGCAGCTGATGGCTGCGTGTGTTTAAGTCCCTGCCTGGTGGGAGAGCTGAAACCTGGGTCGGACCTGGTCTATAGCAGAGCTCAGCAGCCTCCAGCAGCTGATGGCTGCGTGTGTTTAAGTCCCTGCGGGGTGCAGGAGCTGAAACCTGGGTCGGACCTGGTCTATGGCAGAGCTCAGCAGCCTCCAGAAGCTGATGGCAGCGTGCCTCTAAGTCCCTGCCTGGTGGGAGAGCTGAAACCTGGGTCGGACATGGTCTGCAGCAGGGCTCGGCAGCCTCCAGCAGCTGATGGCAGTGTGTCTTTAAGTCCCTGCCTGGTGGGAGAGCTGAAACCTGGGTCGGACCTGGTCTATAGCAGAGCTCAGCAGCCTCCAGAAGCTGATGGCAGTGTGTCTTTAAGTCACTGCCTGGTGGGAGAGCTGAAACCTGGGTCGGACCTGGTCTATAGAAGAGCTCAGCAGCCTCCAGCAGCTGATGGCTGCGTGTGTTTAATTCCCTGCGGGGTGCAGGAGCAGAAACCTGGGTCGGACCTGGTCTGCAGCAGAGCTCAGCAGCCTCCAGAAGCTGATGGCAGTGTGTCTTTAAGTCACTGCCTGGTGGGAGAGCTGAAACCTGGGTCGGACCTGGTCTATAGAAGAGCTCAGCAGCCTCCAGCAGCTGATGGCAGTGTGTCTTTAAGTCCCTGCCTGGTGGGAGAGCTGAAACCTGGGTCGGACCTGGTCTATAGCAGAGCTCAGCAGCCTCCAGAAGCTGATGGCAGTGTGTCTTTAAGTCACTGCCTGGTGGGAGAGCTGAAACCTGGGTCGGACCTGGTCTATAGAAGAGCTCAGCAGCCTCCAGCAGCTGATGGCTGCGTGTGTTTAATTCCCTGCGGGGTGCAGGAGCAGAAACCTGGGTCGGACCTGGTCTGCAGCAGAGCTCAGCAGCCTCCAGAAGCTGATGGCAGTGTGTCTTTAAGTCACTGCCTGGTGGGAGAGCTGAAACCTGGGTCGGACCTGGTCTATAGAAGAGCTCAGCAGCCTCCAGCAGCTGATGGCAGTGTGTCTTTAATTCCCTGCGGGGTGCAGGAGCTGAAACCTGGGTCGGACCTGGTCTGCAGCAGAGCTCAGCAGCCTCCAGCAGCTGATGGCAGTGTGTGTTTAAGTCCCTGCCTGGTGGGAGAGCTGAAACCTGGGTCGGACCTGGTCTATAGCAGAGCTCAGCAGCCTCCAGCAGCTGATGGCAGTGTGTCTTTAATTCCCTGCGGGGTGCAGGAGCTGAAACCTGGGTCGGACCTGGTCTGCAGCAGAGCTCAGCAGCCTCCAGCAGCTGATGGCAGTGTGTGTTTAAGTCCCTGCCTGGTGGGAGAGCTGAAACCTGGGTCGGACCTGGTCTATAGAAGAGCTCAGCAGCCTCCAGCAGCTGATGGCAGTGTGTCTTTAAGTCACTGCCTGGTGGGAGAGCTGAAACCTGGGTCGGACCTGGTCTATAGAAGAGCTCAGCAGCCTCCAGCAGCTGATGGCTGCGTGTGTTTAATTCCCTGCGGGGTGCAGGAGCAGAAACCTGGGTCGGACCTGGTCTGCAGCAGAGCTCAGCAGCCTCCAGCAGCTGATGGCAGTGTGTCTTTAAGTCACTGCCTGGTGGGAGAGCTGAAACCTGGGTCGGACCTGGTCTATAGAAGAGCTCAGCAGCCCCCAGAAGCTGATGGCAGTGTGTCTTCAATTCCCTGCGGGGTGCAGGAGCTGAAACCTGGGTCGGACCTGGTCCGCAGCACGGCCCATCACCCTCCAGAAGCTGATGGCAGTGTGTGTTTAAGTCCCTGCCTGGTGGGAGAGCAGAAACCTGGGTCGGACCGGGTCTGTAGCCGAGCTCAGCAGCCTCCAGAAGCTGATGGCTGTGTGTGTTTAGTTCCCTGCGGGGTGGGAGAGCTGAAACCTGGGTCGGGCCTGTTCTGCAGCACCGCTCAGCAGCCTGCAGAAGCTGATGGCAGTGTGTCTTTAATTCCCTGCGGGGTGCAGGAGCAGAAACCTGGGTCGGACCTGGTCTGCAGCAGAGCTCAGCAGCCTCCAGCAGCTGATGGCAGTGTGTGTTTAAGTCCCTGCCTGGTGGGAGAGCTGAAACCTGGGTCGGACCTGGTCTATAGAAGAGCTCAGCAGCCTCCAGAAGCTGATGGCAGTGTGTCTTCAATTCCCTGCGGGGTGCAGGAGCTGAAACCTGGGTCGGACCTGGTCCGCAGCACGGCCCATCACCCTCCAGAAGCTGATGGCAGTGTGTGTTTAGTTCCCTGCGGGGTGGAGGAGCAGAAACCTGGGTCGGACCGGGTCTGTAGCCGAGCTCAGCAGCCTCCAGAAGCTGATGGCTGTGTGTGTTTAGTTCCCTGCGGGGTGGGAGAGCTGAAACCTGGGTCGGGCCTGTTCTGCAGCACCGCTCAGCAGCCTGCAGAAGCTGACGGCGGTGTGTTTTTAATTCCCTGCGGGGTGCAGGAGCAGAAACCTGGGTCGGACCAGGCCTGCAGCAGAGATCAGCAGCCTCCAGAAGCTGACGGCGGTGTGTTTTTAATTCCCTGCGGGGTGCAGGAGCAGACACCTGGGTCGGACCTGGTCTGCAGCAGAGCTCAGCAGCCTCCAGCAGCTGATGGCAGTGTGTGTTTAAGTCCCTGCCTGGTGGGAGAGCTGAAACCTGGGTCGGACCTGGTCTATAGAAGAGCTCAGCAGCCTCCAGAAGCTGATATCAGTGTGTGTTTAAGTCCCTGCGGGGTGGGAGAGCTGAGACCTGGGTCGGACCTGGTCTGCAGCAGGGCTCAGCAGCCTCCAGAAGCTGACGGCAGTGTGTGTTTAGTTCCCTGCGGGGTGGAGGAGCAGAAACCTGGGTCGGACCTGGCCCGCAGCAGGGCCCATTAGCTTCCAGAAGCTGATGGCAGTGTGTGTTTAAGTCCTAGTGGGCTGCAGGAGCTGAAACCTGGGTCGGACCAGGTCTGCAGCAGGGCCCATCACCATCCAGAAGATGATGGCAGTGTGTCTTTACTTCCCTGCGGGGTGGAGGAGCAGAAACCTGGGTCGGACCTGTTCTGCAGCACCGCTCAGCAGTCTGCAGAAGCTGATGGCAGTGTGTGTTTAAGTCCCAGGGGGGTGGGAGAGCCATAACGCGGGTCGGACCTTGTCCACAGCAGAGCTCAGCAGCCAGCAGAAGCTGATGGCAGTGTGTCTGTAATCCCCTGCGGGGTGGAGGAGCAGAAACCTGGGTCGGACCTGGTGTATAGCAGAGCTCAGCAGCCTCCAGAAGCTGATGGCAGTGTGTGTTTAATTCCTAGTGGGGTGCAGGAGCTGAAACCTGGGTCGGACCTGGTGTATAGCAGAGCTCAGCAGCCTCCAGAAGCTGATGGCAGTGTGTGTTTGATCCCCTGCGGGGTGGGAGAGCTGAAACCTGGGTCGGACCTGGTCTGCAGCAGGGACCATTACCACTCAGAAGCTGATGGCAGTGTGTCTTTAGGTCCCTGCGGGGTGGAGGAGCTGAAAGCTGGGTCGGACCTGGTCTGTAGCAGGGCTCAGCAGCCTCCAGCAGCTGATGGCAGTGTGTGTTTAAGTCCCTGCGGGGTGGGAGAGCTGAAACCTCGGTCGGACCTGGTCTATAGCAGGGCCCATCACCCTCCAGTTGCAGATGGCAGTGTGTGTTTAGTTCCCTGCGGGGTGGGAGAGCTGAAACTTGGGTCGGACCTGGTCTGCATCAGGGCTCAGCAGCCTCCAGAATCCGATGGCAGTGTGGGTTTAAGTCCATGCGGGGTGCAGGAGCAGAAACCTGGGTCGGACCTGGTCTATAGCAGGCCTCAGCAGCATCCAGAAGCTGATGGCAGTGTGTCTTTAATTCCCTGCGGGGTGGGAGAGCTGTAACCTGGGTCGGACCTGGCCTGCAGCGGAGCTCAGCAGCCTCCAGAAGCTGATGGCAGTGTGTCTTTAATTCCCTGCGGGGTTGAGGAGCAGAAACCTGGGTCGGACCTGGTCTGCAGCAGGGCCCATCACCATCCAGAAGCTGATGGCTGTGTGTGTTTAAGTCCCAGGGGGGTGGGAGAGCCATAACCTGGGTCGGACCTGGTCTGCAGCAGGGCTCAGCAGCCTCCAGTTGCAGATGGCAGTGTGTGTTTAGTTCCCTGCGGGGTGCAGGAGCTGAAACCTGGGTCGGACCTGGTCTATAGCAGAGCTCAGCAGCCTCCAGAAGCTGATGGCAGTGTGTCTTCAATTCCCTGCGGGGTGCAGGAGCTGATACCTGGGTCGGACCTGGTCTGCAGCAGGGCCCATCACCATCCAGACGCTGATGGCAGTGTGTGTTTAAGTCCTAGTGGGCTGCAGGAGCTGAAACCTGGGTCGGACCTGCTCTATAGTAGAGCTCAGCAGCCTCCAGAAGCTGATGGCAGTGTGTCTTTAAGTCCCTGCGGGGTGGGATAGCTGAAACCTGGGTCGGACCTGGTCTGCAGCAGGGCCCATCACCATCCAGACGCTGATGGCAGTGTGTGTTTAAGTCCTAGTGGGCTGCAGGAGCTGAAACCTGGGTCGGACCTGCTCTATAGTAGAGCTCAGCAGCCTCCAGAAGCTGATGGCAGTGTGTCTTTAAGTCCCTGCGGGGTGGGATAGCTGAAACCTGGGTCGGACCTGGTCTGCAGCAGGGCCCATCACCCTCCAGAAGCTGTTGGCAGTGTGTCTTCCATTCCTAGTGGGGCAGGGGAGCAAAGACCTGGGCAGAGGAGCGCCTGTCTGCATCCGATCCGGCCCCTCAGCAGCCCGCCGTGAGCCTTAGAGAACCCCCCCCCCCCCCCCCCCCAGCGGGCTCCAGGAACCGGGCCCTGCGTCGGACCCAGCTCAGGCAGGCCCTCCCTCGGGCCCTGCAGCAGGTGGCCCCGTCTATGCAGTCGAAAACCCCGCGAAAATCGGTGTAGAAACGCCCGAGAGGCGTGGTGCGGTTCCCCCGGCCGGTACCGGGTCCGGACCGGTCCGGAAGTCCACCCAGAACACTGCCTGGGGCTTCTGGGCGGCTCCCCAGGCGCAGGCAGTCGAAAACCGCGTGAAAATCGGTTCAGAATTGACAAAACGGCGACCTCGTCGCTCCAAAAACTAAGTCCAAACTAAGCCTTTCGCTTATCGCTTAACGCTTAAGGCGGTCGGCCTTATGGCCAGTAAATGAAAAGTGCCTGCGCCCCTGGAGGTTTTGGAAGGTGCGAGCGATGACCATGCTCGGGTTAGTAGGTGAGGCCATCGGAAAACCAGCGTGAGTTGGCGGGTTTGGGTGGCAATCTATTCCAGGCAGAGTCGACTATCTCTGGGCATCAATTTTGGGATTTTTCCGGCTCTGGTTCTGGGAGAAACGCAGGGGCAAAGTGCACGAGCCGCGGCCGATTTTGGTGGCCTGTCCCTGGGCACAAAGTCTGAGGAGTGTGGGCCTGGTTCTCCGAAAAATACCAGTCTGCTGGAGCTCACTCCCATGGCTCCAGGGGGCACGGCACACCCCCCGGTAGCCGACCAAAGTGCTCTACTCGGGCCAGACTCGGACCCACGACCCGGGGTGAGAACCACAACTACTGGTCATCCTTTTGACCTCCAGGGGGCGCGGCAGAGCCTCCCCAGTCCGACGCAAGTGCCCCACTTGGGCCATACTCAGACCCACGGCCCGGGGCGAGAACCACAACTACTGGTCATCCTTTAGACCTCCAGGGGGCCCGGCACAGCCTCCCTAGACCGACACAAGTGCTCCACTTGGGCTGTACTCTGACCCAAGTCCCGGTGCGAGAACCACAACTACTGGTCATCCTTTAGACCTCCAGGGGGCCCGGCACAGCCTCCCTAGGCCGACACAAGTGCTCCACTTGGGCTATACTCTGACCCAAGTCCCGGGGCGAGAACCACAACTACTGGTCATCCTTTTGACCTCATGGTCATCCTTTAGATCTCCAGGGGGCCCGGCACAGCCTCCCTAGGCCGTCACAAGTGCTCAACTTGGGCTATACTCTGACCCAAGTCCCGGGGCGAGAACCACAACTACTGGTCATCCTTTAGACCTCCAGGGGGCACGGCACACCCCCCGGTAGCCGACCAAAGTGCTCTACTCGGGCCAGACTCGGACCCACGACCCGGGGTGAGAACCACAACTACTGGTCATCCTTGAGACCTCCAGGGGGCCCGGCACAGCCTCCCTAGTCCGACACAAGTGCTCCACTTGGGCTATACTCTGACCCAAGTCCCGGGGCGAGAACCACAACTACTGGTCATCCTTTAGACCTCCAGGGGGACCGGCACAGCCTCCCTAGACCGACACAAGTGCACCACTTGGGCCATACTCTGACCCAAGTCCCGGGGCGAGAACCACAACTACTGGTCATCCTTTTGACCTCATGGTCATCCTTTAGACCTCAAGGGGGCACGGCAGAGCCTCCCTAGTCCGACACAAGTGTCCCACTTGGGCCATACTCAGACCCACGGCCCGGGGCGAGAACCACAACTACTGGTCATCCTTTAGACCTCCAGGGGGCCCGGCACAGCCTCCCTAGTCCGACGCAAGTGCTCCACTTGGGCTGTACTCTGACCCAAGTCCCGGGGCGAGAACCACAACTACTGGTCATCCTTTAGACCTCCAGGGGGCACGGCACAGCCTCCCTAGTCCGACACAAGTGCTCCACTTGGGCTATACTCTGACCCAAGTCCCGGGGCGAGAACCACAACTACTGGTCATCCTTTTGACCTCATGGTCATCCTTTAGACCTCCAGGGGGCCCGGCACAGCCTCCCTAGGCCGACACAAGTGCTCCACTTGGGCTATACTCTGACCCAAGTCCCGGGGCGAGAACCACAACTACTGGTCATCCTTTTGACCTCATGGTCATCCTTTAGACCTCCAGGGGGCCCGGCACAGCCTCCCTAGTCCGACACAAGTGCTCCACTTGGGCTATACTCTGACCCAAGTCCCGGGGCGAGAACCACAACTACTGGTCATCCTTTTGACCTCATGGTCATCCTTTAGACCTCCATGGGGCACGGCAGAGCCTCCCTAGGCCGACACAAGTGCTCCACTTGGGCTATACTCTGACCCAAGTCCCGGTGCGAGAACCACACCTACTGGTCATCCTTTAGACCTCCAGGGGGCACGGCACAGCCTCCCTAGTCCGACACAAGTGCTCCACTTGGGCTATACTCTGACCCAAGTCCCGGGGCGAGAACCACAACTACTGGTCATCCTTTTGACCTCATGGTCATCCTTTAGACCTCCAGGGGGCCCGGCACAGCCTCCCTAGGCCGACACAAGTGCTCCACTTGGGCTATACTCTGACCCAAGTCCCGGGGCGAGAACCACAACTACTGGTCATCCTTTTGACCTCATGGTCATCCTTTAGACCTCCAGGGGGCCCGGCACAGCCTCCCTAGTCCGACACAAGTGCTCCACTTGGGCTATACTCTGACCCAAGTCCCGGGGCGAGAACCACAACTACTGGTCATCCTTTTGACCTCATGGTCATCCTTTAGACCTCCAGGGGGCCCGGCACAGCCTCCCTAGACCGACACAAGTGCTCCACTTGGGCTGTACTCTGACCCAAGTCCCGGTGCGAGAACCACAACTACTGGTCATCCTTTAGACCTCCAGGGGGCCCGGCACAGCCTCCCTAGGCCGACACAAGTGCTCCACTTGGGCTATACTCTGACCCAAGTCCCGGGGCGAGAACCACAACTACTGGTCATCCTTTTGACCTCATGGTCATCCTTTAGATCTCCAGGGGGCCCGGCACAGCCTCCCTAGGCCGACACAAGTGCTCAACTTGGGCTATACTCTGACCCAAGTCCCGGGGCGAGAACCACAACTACTGGTCATCCTTTAGACCTCCAGGGGGCACGGCACACCCCCCGGTAGCCGACCAAAGTGCTCTACTCGGGCCAGACTCGGACCCACGACCCGGGGTGAGAACCACAACTACTGGTCATCCTTGAGACCTCCAGGGGGCCCGGCACAGCCTCCCTAGTCCGACACAAGTGCTCCACTTGGGCTATACTCTGACCCAAGTCCCGGGGCGAGAACCACAACTACTGGTCATCCTTTAGACCTCCAGGGGGACCGGCACAGCCTCCCTAGACCGACACAAGTGCACCACTTGGGCCATACTCTGACCCAAGTCCCGGGGCGAGAACCACAACTACTGGTCATCCTTTTGACCTCATGGTCATCCTTTAGACCTCAAGGGGGCACGGCAGAGCCTCCCTAGTCCGACACAAGTGTCCCACTTGGGCCATACTCAGACCCACGGCCCGGGGCGAGAACCACAACTACTGGTCATCCTTTAGACCTCCAGGGGGCCCGGCACAGCCTCCCTAGTCCGACGCAAGTGCTCCACTTGGGCTGTACTCTGACCCAAGTCCCGGGGCGAGAACCACAACTACTGGTCATCCTTTAGACCTCCAGGGGGCACGGCACAGCCTCCCTAGTCCGACACAAGTGCTCCACTTGGGCTATACTCTGACCCAAGTCCCGGGGCGAGAACCACAACTACTGGTCATCCTTTTGACCTCATGGTCATCCTTTAGACCTCCAGGGGGCCCGGCACAGCCTCCCTAGGCCGACACAAGTGCTCCACTTGGGCTATACTCTGACCCAAGTCCCGGGGCGAGAACCACAACTACTGGTCATCCTTTTGACCTCATGGTCATCCTTTAGACCTCCAGGGGGCCCGGCACAGCCTCCCTAGTCCGACACAAGTGCTCCACTTGGGCTATACTCTGACCCAAGTCCCGGGGCGAGAACCACAACTACTGGTCATCCTTTTGACCTCATGGTCATCCTTTAGACCTCCATGGGGCACGGCAGAGCCTCCCTAGGCCGACACAAGTGCTCCACTTGGGCTATACTCTGACCCAAGTCCCGGTGCGAGAACCACACCTACTGGTCATCCTTTAGACCTCCAGGGGGCACGGCACAGCCTCCCTAGTCCGACACAAGTGCTCCACTTGGGCTATACTCTGACCCAAGTCCCGGGGCGAGAACCACAACTACTGGTCATCCTTTTGACCTCATGGTCATCCTTTAGACCTCCAGGGGGCCCGGCACAGCCTCCCTAGGCCGACACAAGTGCTCCACTTGGGCTATACTCTGACCCAAGTCCCGGGGCGAGAACCACAACTACTGGTCATCCTTTTGACCTCATGGTCATCCTTTAGACCTCCAGGGGGCCCGGCACAGCCTCCCTAGTCCGACACAAGTGCTCCACTTGGGCTATACTCTGACCCAAGTCCCGGGGCGAGAACCACAACTACTGGTCATCCTTTTGACCTCATGGTCATCCTTTAGACCTCCATGGGGCACGGCAGAGCCTCCCTAGGCCGACACAAGTGCTCCACTTGGGCTATACTCTGACCCAAGTCCCGGGGCGAGAACCACAACTACTGGTCATCCTTTAGACCTCCAGGGGGCACGGCACAGCCTCCCTAGTCCGACACAAGTGCTCCACTTGGGCTATACTCTGACCCAAGTCCCGGGGCGAGAACCACAACTACTGGTCATCCTTTTGACCTCATGGTCATCCTTTAGACCTCCAGGGGGCCCGGCACAGCCTCCCTAGGCCGACACAAGTGCTCCACTTGGGCTATACTCTGACCCAAGTCCCGGGGCGAGAACCACAACTACTGGTCATCCTTTTGACCTCATGGTCATCCTTTAGACCTCCAGGGGGCCCGGCACAGCCTCCCTAGTCCGACACAAGTGCTCCACTTGGGCTATACTCTGACCCAAGTCCCGGGGCGAGAACCACAACTACTGGTCATCCTTTTGACCTCATGGTCATCCTTTAGACCTCCATGGGGCACGGCAGAGCCTCCCTAGGCCGACACAAGTGCTCCACTTGGGCTATACTCTGACCCAAGTCCCGGGGCGAGAACCACAACTACTGGTCATCCTTTAGACCTCCAGGGGGCACGGCACAGCCTCCCTAGTCCGACACAAGTGCTCCACTTCGGCTGTACTCTGACCCAAGTCCCGGGGCGAGAACCACAACTAATGGTCATCCTTTAGACCTCCATGGCAACAGGGGGATGTCAGACCCCAGCTCATCCCAGGTTGATGCCTCAATAGCAGCTTAGGGTCACGGCAGTCCCACCGTGATCCACCCTCTTGTCCTCTCTCCACAGGATGACCAGAGTGTCGTGTTTATTTTCAAAGTGTCCTCGTAGGATGACCATGAGTGCAGGAAAATTTTCAAAGTCCCTCTGTCGGATGACCATGAGTGCAGAAAAAATTTCAAAGTCCCCCCTTGGGATTACCAGACGTTCGAGATTTCGGCTGAAAAATTTTCAAAGTGCTGCCGAGAGCCTGCGCTAGTTGCTTAAGGCTTGAGGAGATCCGCCTTATGGTAAGTAAACGAAAAGTGCCTGCGCCCCTGGAGGTTTTGGAAGGTGCGAGCGATGACCATGCTCGGGTTAGTAGGGAAGCTCATCGTCGAACCAGAGATGGGTAAGGGGCGAACTGGCAGATGTCTTCCCACCGTCGAGCAGCATTCCGGGCTTCACATCGGAGGGCTCCAGCCGGCCCCGGTTCCGAGAACCGGCGCGCGGAAGGTGGCGCCTCCGAACCCGAAGCCAGCCTCTAGGCACGGTCGCAAAGGTGACAGACGCCCCGCCGCCTGCCTCCACAGCACCGTGGCCGCCTCCGGGTGACGAGACTGAGGCGCCCCGTCCGTCTCAGAGGTCCAGAAACGGAGCCCGCCGCGGCGGGGACGCGCCTTCGAAAGCGTCCGCCGGCCCATCCGCGGAGGTGCCCTCCGGCGAGCACGTGCTTCTCAGGAGAGCCAGAGAGTCCGTTCACCCCTCCGGTCAAGATGATGCTTTGAGTGGGAGCCGAGCCGAGCGGGGCGGCTCCGGCGGGGAGGTTGGGAGGCGGCCGTTTGCCTTGCTGCAGCGGCCGTCGCCCCCGCCTGCCCGCCCGGTCGCCGTCCCGAACGACTCCTCTTCCCCACTCTCCCAGCACCCACCCCCCCTGTCGGTGGCGGCCGGCTCCGGTGCTGGCGGTCGCGCCTCCGGGCGACCCGTCTGCAGCGCCCGGCCTTCTCCACGGGGACTACCTGGTTGATCCTGCCAGTAGCATATGCTTGTCTCAAAGATTAAGCCATGCAAGTCTAAGTACACACGGTCGGTACAGTGAAACTGCGAATGGCTCATTAAATCAGTTATGGTTCCTTTGATCGCTCCAACGTTACTTGGATAACTGTGGCAATTCTAGAGCTAATACATGCAAACGAGCGCTGACCTCCGGGGATGCGTGCATTTATCTCCGGGGCCGGTCCCAAGTCCGGATCAATGCAGAGGGATGAGCCACTGCCTGAAGCCGAGGTGTCAGAAATTTTCTAAGTGTTGAACTTTTTCTAAGTGTCAGCACGCAGGAGCTGGAAATTTTCTAAGTGTTGAACTTTTTCTAAGTGTCAGCACGCAGGAGCTGAAAATTTTCTAAGTGTTGAACTTTTTCTAAGTGTCAGCACGCAGGAGCTGGAAATTTTCTAAGTGTTGAACTTTTTCTAAGTGTTGAACTTTTTCTAAGTGTCAGCACGCAGGAGCTGGAAATTTTCTAAGTGTTACTTAGGATTACCAGTGTGCGAAAATAATTTCTAAGTGTTGAACTTTTTCTAAGTGTCAGCACACAGAAGCTGGAAATTTTCTAAGTGTTAATTTGGATTACCAGTGTGCGAAAATATTTTTCTAAGTGTTACTTAGGATGACCAGACGTACGAAATTGGATTTGGATGACCAGGCTGCTGGAGGTCCAGCCGGCGTGGACTAGGGTCTTTAACCCAGGGGAGGGTGCTTAATAGTGGGCCGCAGGGTTCGAGAGGTGAGCCTGGTTCCTCCATGGCCCATTCCCCGGGTCTGTCCCAGGTGTCAGCCGGGTGAGGGTGAGCGTGTTGTGGGGTGGGTGGTGGTGATGCTGAGGGTGGGTGTCCTGGAGGTGTGGATGGCGTTGGAGAGGCTGTGTGGGTGGGAGAAGGCTGCGGGGATGGGGGAGCCTGATCCTGGGTGCGATGGTGTTGAGTGTGGGTGGGAGAAGGCTGCGGGGCTGGGGGAGCCTGATGCTGGGTGTGATGGTGTTGAGTGAGGGTGGGAGAAGTCTTCGGGGATGGTGGAGCCTGATCCTGTGTTCGGTGGTGTTGAGTGTGGGTGGGAGAAGGCTGCGGGCATGGGGATGCCTGATGAGCCTGGATGTGATGCAGGTGAGAGAGGGGACAGGGCAGAGGCCGGCTGGACGTGCAGCGGGCAGGGGGAAGCTTGAGCCTTGGTGGGTGGTTGTGCATCCAGGGCGGGCAGGGAGAGGTGAGACGTGGGCCTGGGCTGGTCGTCAGCGGTTCACCACAGGCAGCTGGTGGCGGTGTGGAGGAGCAGAAGCCTCCAGCAGGTGATGGCGGGGTGGGGGAGCAGCAGCCAGCCTCAAGCAGCCAGCCTCCAGCTGCTGATGGTGGGGTGGAGGAACAGAAGCCTCCAGCTGGTGATGTCAGGGTGGAGGAGCAGCAGCCAGCCTCCAACGGCTGATGGTGGGGTGGAGGAGCTGCAGCCAGCCTCCAGCAGCTGATGGCGGGGTGGAGGAGCTGCAGCCAGCCTCCAGCAGGTCATGGTGGGGTGGAGGAGCAGCAGCCAGCCTCCAGCAGCTGATGGCAGGGTGCAGGAGCAGCAGCCAGCCTCCAGCAGCTGATGGCGGGGTGGAGGAGCAGCAGGCAGCCTCCAGCTGGTGATGGCGGGGTGGAGGAGCTGCAGCCAGCGTCCATCAGCTGATGGCGGGGTGGAGGAGCAGCAGCCAGCCTCCAGCAGCCAGCCTCCAGCTGCTGATGGCGGGGTGGAGGAACAGAAGCCTCCAGCAGCTGATGGCGGGGTGCAGGAGCAGCAGCCAGCCTCCAGCAGCTGGTGGCGGGGTGGAGGAGCAGAAGCCAGCCTCCAGCAGCTGATGGCGGGGTGCAGGAGCAGAAGCCAGCCTCCAGCTGGTGATGGCGGGGTGAAGGAGCTGCAGCCAGCCTCCAGCAGCCAGCCTCCAGCAGCTGATGGCGGGGGGAGGAGCAGCAGGCAGCCTCCAGCTGGTGATGGCGGGGTGGAGGAGCTGCAGCCAGCGTCCATCAGCTGATGGCGGGGTGGAGGAGCAGCAGCCAGCCTCCAGCAGCCAGCCTCCAGCTGCTGATGGCGGGGTGGAGGAACAGAAGCCTCCAGCAGCTGATGGCGGGGTGCAGGAGCAGCAGCCAGCCTCCAGCAGCTGGTGGCGGGGTGGAGGAGCAGCAGCCAGCCTCCAGCAGCTGATGGCGGGGTGCAGGAGCAGCAGCCAGCCTCCAGCAGCTGATGGCGGGGTGTAGGAGCTGCAGCCAGCCTCCAGCAGCCAGCCTCCAGCTAGTGATGGCGGGGTGGAGGAGCTGCAGCCAGCGTCCAGCAGCTGATGGTGGGGTGGAGGAGCTGCAGCCAGCGTCCAGCAGCTGATGGTTGGGTGGAGGAGCAGCAGCCAGCCTCCAGCAGCTGATGGCGGGGTGCAGGAGCAGCAGCCAGCCTCCAGCAGCTGATGGCGGGGTGGAGGAGCTGCAGCCAGCCTCCAGCAGCCAGCCTCCAGCTAGTGATGGCGGGGTGGAGAAGCAGGCAGCCTCCATCAGCTGATGGCGGGGTGGAGGAGCAGAAGCCAGCCTCCAGCAGCTGATGGCGGGGTGCAGGAGCTGCAGCCAGCGTCCAGCAGCTGATGGTGGGGTGGAGGAGCTGCAGCCAGCGTCCAGCAGCTGATGGTGGGGTGGAGGAGCTGCAGCCAGCCTCCAGCAGCCAGCCTCCAGCAGCTGATGGCGGGGTGCAGGAGCAGCAGCCAGCCTCCAGCAGCTGATGGCGGGGTGCAGGAGCTGCAGCCAGCGTCCAGCAGCTGATGGTGGGGTGGAGGAGCTGCAGCCAGCGTCCAGCAGCTGATGGTGGGGTGGAGGAGCTGCAGCCAGCCTCCAGCAGCCAGCCTCCAGCAGCTGATGGCGGGGTGCAGGAGCAGCAGCCAGCCTCCAGCAGCTGATGGCGGGGTGCAGGAGCAGCAGGCAGCCTCCAGCAGCTGATGGCGGGGTGCAGGAGCTGCAACCAGCCTCCAGCTGGTGATGGCGGGGTGGAGGAGCTGCAGCCAGCCTCCAGCAGCCAGCCCCCAGCAGCTGATGGCGGGGTGGAGGAGCAGAAGCCAGCCTCCAGCAGCTGATGGTGGGGTGCAGGAGCTGCAGCCAGCCTCCAGCAGCCAGCCTCCAGCTGGTGATGGCGGGGTGGAGGAGCAGCAGCAGACAGCCTCCAGCAGCCAGCCAGCCTCCAGGAGCTGATGGCGGTGTGTGGGAGCAGCAGCCAGCCTCCAGCGGCCAGCCAGCATCCATCAGCTGATGGCGGTGTGAAGGAGCTGCAGCCAGCCTCCAGCAGGTCATGGTGGGGTGGAGGAGCAGCAGCCAGCCTCCAGCAGCTGATGGCGGGTTGCAGGAGCTGCAGCCAGCCTCCAGCAGCTGATGGCGGGGTGCAGGAGCTGCAGGCAGCCTCCAGCAGCTGATGACGGGGTGCAGGAGCTGCAACCAGCCTCCAGCTGGTGATGGTGGGGTGGAGGAGCTGCAGCCAGCCTCGAACAGCTGATGGCAGGGTGCAGGAGCAGCAGCCAGCCGCCAGCAGCTGATGGCGGGGCGCAGGAGCTGCAGGCAGCCTCCAGCAGCTGATGGCGGGGTGCAGGAGCAGCAGCCAGCCTCCAGCTGGTGATGGCGGGGTGAAGGAGCTGCAGCCAGCCACCAGCAGCTGATGGCGGGGTGAAGGAGCTGCAGCCAGCCACCAGCAGCTGATGGCGGGGTGAAGGAGCTGCAGCCAGCCACCAGCAGCTGATGGCGGGGTGGAGGAGCTGCAGCCAGCGTCCAGCAGCTGATGGTTGGGTGGTGGAGGAGCAGCAGCCAGCCTCCAGCAGCTGATGGCGGGGTGCAGGAGCAGCAGCCAGCGTCCAGCAGCTGATGGTTGGGTGGAGGAGCAGCAGCCAGCCTCCAGCAGCTGATGGCAGTGTGTGTTTAAGTCCCTACGGGGTGGGAGAGCTATATCCCGGGTCGGACCTGGTCTATAGCAGAGCTCAGCAGCCTCCAGCAGCTGATGGCTGCGTGTGTTTAAGTCCCTGCGGGGTGCAGGAGCTGAAACCTGGGTCGGACCTGGTCTATGGCAGAGCTCAGCAGCCTCCAGCAGCTGATGGCAGTGTGTGTTTAAGTCCCTGCCTGGTGGGAGAGCTGAAACCTGGGTCGGACCTGGTCTATAGCAGAGCTCAGCAGCCTCCAGCAGCTGATGGCTGCGTGTGTTTAAGTCCCTGCGGGGTGCAGGAGCTGAAACCTGGGTCGGACCTGGTCTATGGCAGAGCTCAGCAGCCTCCAGAAGCTGATGGCAGCGTGCCTCTAAGTCCCTGCCTGGTGGGAGAGCTGAAACCTGGGTCGGACATGGTCTGCAGCAGGGCTCGGCAGCCTCCAGCAGCTGATGGCTGCGTGTGTTTAAGTCCCTGCCTGGTGGGAGAGCTGAAACCTGGGTCGGACCTGGTCTATAGCAGAGCTCAGCAGCCTCCAGCAGCTGATGGCTGCGTGTGTTTAAGTCCCTGCGGGGTGCAGGAGCTGAAACCTGGGTCGGACCTGGTCTATGGCAGAGCTCAGCAGCCTCCAGAAGCTGATGGCAGCGTGCCTCTAAGTCCTTGCCTGGTGGGAGAGCTGAAACCTGGGTCGGACATGGTCTGCAGCAGGGCTCGGCAGCCTCCAGCAGCTGATGGCAGTGTGTCTTTAAGTCCCTGCCTGGTGGGAGAGCTGAAACCTGGGTCGGACCTGGTCTATAGCAGAGCTCAGCAGCCTCCAGAAGCTGATGGCAGTGTGTCTTTAAGTCACTGCCTGGTGGGAGAGCTGAAACCTGGGTCGGACCTGGTCTATAGAAGAGCTCAGCAGCCTCCAGCAGCTGATGGCTGCGTGTGTTTAATTCCCTGCGGGGTGCAGGAGCAGAAACCTGGGTCGGACCTGGTCTGCAGCAGAGCTCAGCAGCCTCCAGAAGCTGATGGCAGTGTGTCTTTAAGTCACTGCCTGGTGGGAGAGCTGAAACCTGGGTCGGACCTGGTCTATAGCAGAGCTCAGCAGCCTCCAGCAGCTGATGGCAGTGTGTCTTTAATTCCCTGCGGGGTGCAGGAGCTGAAACCTGGGTCGGACCTGGTCTGCAGCAGAGCTCAGCAGCCTCCAGCAGCTGATGGCAGTGTGTGTTTAAGTCCCTGCCTGGTGGGAGAGCTGAAACCTGGGTCGGACCTGGTCTATAGAAGAGCTCAGCAGCCTCCAGCAGCTGATGGCAGTGTGTCTTTAAGTCACTGCCTGGTGGGAGAGCTGAAACCTGGGTCGGACCTGGTCTATAGAAGAGCTCAGCAGCCTCCAGCAGCTGATGGCTGCGTGTGTTTAATTCCCTGCGGGGTGCAGGAGCAGAAACCTGGGTCGGACCTGGTCTGCAGCAGAGCTCAGCAGCCTCCAGAAGCTGATGGCAGTGTGTCTTTAAGTCACTGCCTGGTGGGAGAGCTGAAACCTGGGTCGGACCTGGTCTATAGCAGAGCTCAGCAGCCTCCAGCAGCTGATGGCTGCGTGTGTTTAAGTCCCTGCGGGGTGCAGGAGCTGAAACCTGGGTCGGACCTGGTCTATGGCAGAGCTCAGCAGCCTCCAGAAGCTGATGGCAGCGTGCCTCTAAGTCCCTGCCTGGTGGGAGAGCTGAAACCTGGGTCGGACATGGTCTGCAGCAGGGCTCGGCAGCCTCCAGCAGCTGATGGCAGTGTGTCTTTAAGTCCCTGCCTGGTGGGAGAGCTGAAACCTGGGTCGGACCTGGTCTATAGCAGAGCTCAGCAGCCTCCAGAAGCTGATGGCAGTGTGTCTTTAAGTCACTGCCTGGTGGGAGAGCTGAAACCTGGGTCGGACCTGGTCTATAGAAGAGCTCAGCAGCCTCCAGCAGCTGATGGCTGCGTGTGTTTAATTCCCTGCGGGGTGCAGGAGCAGAAACCTGGGTCGGACCTGGTCTGCAGCAGAGCTCAGCAGCCTCCAGAAGCTGATGGCAGTGTGTCTTTAAGTCACTGCCTGGTGGGAGAGCTGAAACCTGGGTCGGACCTGGTCTATAGAAGAGCTCAGCAGCCTCCAGCAGCTGATGGCAGTGTGTCTTTAAGTCCCTGCCTGGTGGGAGAGCTGAAACCTGGGTCGGACCTGGTCTATAGCAGAGCTCAGCAGCCTCCAGAAGCTGATGGCAGTGTGTCTTTAAGTCACTGCCTGGTGGGAGAGCTGAAACCTGGGTCGGACCTGGTCTATAGAAGAGCTCAGCAGCCTCCAGCAGCTGATGGCTGCGTGTGTTTAATTCCCTGCGGGGTGCAGGAGCAGAAACCTGGGTCGGACCTGGTCTGCAGCAGAGCTCAGCAGCCTCCAGAAGCTGATGGCAGTGTGTCTTTAAGTCACTGCCTGGTGGGAGAGCTGAAACCTGGGTCGGACCTGGTCTATAGAAGAGCTCAGCAGCCTCCAGCAGCTGATGGCAGTGTGTCTTTAATTCCCTGCGGGGTGCAGGAGCTGAAACCTGGGTCGGACCTGGTCTGCAGCAGAGCTCAGCAGCCTCCAGCAGCTGATGGCAGTGTGTGTTTAAGTCCCTGCCTGGTGGGAGAGCTGAAACCTGGGTCGGACCTGGTCTATAGCAGAGCTCAGCAGCCTCCAGCAGCTGATGGCAGTGTGTCTTTAATTCCCTGCGGGGTGCAGGAGCTGAAACCTGGGTCGGACCTGGTCTGCAGCAGAGCTCAGCAGCCTCCAGCAGCTGATGGCAGTGTGTGTTTAAGTCCCTGCCTGGTGGGAGAGCTGAAACCTGGGTCGGACCTGGTCTATAGAAGAGCTCAGCAGCCTCCAGCAGCTGATGGCAGTGTGTCTTTAAGTCACTGCCTGGTGGGAGAGCTGAAACCTGGGTCGGACCTGGTCTATAGAAGAGCTCAGCAGCCTCCAGCAGCTGATGGCTGCGTGTGTTTAATTCCCTGCGGGGTGCAGGAGCAGAAACCTGGGTCGGACCTGGTCTGCAGCAGAGCTCAGCAGCCTCCAGCAGCTGATGGCAGTGTGTCTTTAAGTCACTGCCTGGTGGGAGAGCTGAAACCTGGGTCGGACCTGGTCTATAGAAGAGCTCAGCAGCCCCCAGAAGCTGATGGCAGTGTGTCTTCAATTCCCTGCGGGGTGCAGGAGCTGAAACCTGGGTCGGACCTGGTCCGCAGCACGGCCCATCACCCTCCAGAAGCTGATGGCAGTGTGTGTTTAAGTCCCTGCCTGGTGGGAGAGCAGAAACCTGGGTCGGACCGGGTCTGTAGCCGAGCTCAGCAGCCTCCAGAAGCTGATGGCTGTGTGTGTTTAGTTCCCTGCGGGGTGGGAGAGCTGAAACCTGGGTCGGGCCTGTTCTGCAGCACCGCTCAGCAGCCTGCAGAAGCTGATGGCAGTGTGTCTTTAATTCCCTGCGGGGTGCAGGAGCAGAAACCTGGGTCGGACCTGGTCTGCAGCAGAGCTCAGCAGCCTCCAGCAGCTGATGGCAGTGTGTGTTTAAGTCCCTGCCTGGTGGGAGAGCTGAAACCTGGGTCGGACCTGGTCTATAGAAGAGCTCAGCAGCCTCCAGAAGCTGATGGCAGTGTGTCTTCAATTCCCTGCGGGGTGCAGGAGCTGAAACCTGGGTCGGACCTGGTCCGCAGCACGGCCCATCACCCTCCAGAAGCTGATGGCAGTGTGTGTTTAGTTCCCTGCGGGGTGGAGGAGCAGAAACCTGGGTCGGACCGGGTCTGTAGCCGAGCTCAGCAGCCTCCAGAAGCTGATGGCTGTGTGTGTTTAGTTCCCTGCGGGGTGGGAGAGCTGAAACCTGGGTCGGGCCTGTTCTGCAGCACCGCTCAGCAGCCTGCAGAAGCTGACGGCGGTGTGTTTTTAATTCCCTGCGGGGTGCAGGAGCAGAAACCTGGGTCGGACCAGGCCTGCAGCAGAGATCAGCAGCCTCCAGAAGCTGACGGCGGTGTGTTTTTAATTCCCTGCGGGGTGCAGGAGCAGACACCTGGGTCGGACCTGGTCTGCAGCAGAGCTCAGCAGCCTCCAGCAGCTGATGGCAGTGTGTGTTTAAGTCCCTGCCTGGTGGGAGAGCTGAAACCTGGGTCGGACCTGGTCTATAGAAGAGCTCAGCAGCCTCCAGAAGCTGATATCAGTGTGTGTTTAAGTCCCTGCGGGGTGGGAGAGCTGAGACCTGGGTCGGACCTGGTCTGCAGCAGGGCTCAGCAGCCTCCAGAAGCTGACGGCAGTGTGTGTTTAGTTCCCTGCGGGGTGGAGGAGCAGAAACCTGGGTCGGACCTGGCCCGCAGCAGGGCCCATTAGCTTCCAGAAGCTGATGGCAGTGTGTGTTTAAGTCCTAGTGGGCTGCAGGAGCTGAAACCTGGGTCGGACCAGGTCTGCAGCAGGGCCCATCACCATCCAGAAGATGATGGCAGTGTGTCTTTACTTCCCTGCGGGGTGGAGGAGCAGAAACCTGGGTCGGACCTGTTCTGCAGCACCGCTCAGCAGTCTGCAGAAGCTGATGGCAGTGTGTGTTTAAGTCCCAGGGGGGTGGGAGAGCCATAACGCGGGTCGGACCTTGTCCACAGCAGAGCTCAGCAGCCAGCAGAAGCTGATGGCAGTGTGTCTGTAATCCCCTGCGGGGTGGAGGAGCAGAAACCTGGGTCGGACCTGGTGTATAGCAGAGCTCAGCAGCCTCCAGAAGCTGATGGCAGTGTGTGTTTAATTCCTAGTGGGGTGCAGGAGCTGAAACCTGGGTCGGACCTGGTGTATAGCAGAGCTCAGCAGCCTCCAGAAGCTGATGGCAGTGTGTGTTTGATCCCCTGCGGGGTGGGAGAGCTGAAACCTGGGTCGGACCTGGTCTGCAGCAGGGACCATTACCACTCAGAAGCTGATGGCAGTGTGTCTTTAGGTCCCTGCGGGGTGGAGGAGCTGAAAGCTGGGTCGGACCTGGTCTGTAGCAGGGCTCAGCAGCCTCCAGCAGCTGATGGCAGTGTGTGTTTAAGTCCCTGCGGGGTGGGAGAGCTGAAACCTCGGTCGGACCTGGTCTATAGCAGGGCCCATCACCCTCCAGTTGCAGATGGCAGTGTGTGTTTAGTTCCCTGCGGGGTGGGAGAGCTGAAACTTGGGTCGGACCTGGTCTGCATCAGGGCTCAGCAGCCTCCAGAATCCGATGGCAGTGTGGGTTTAAGTCCATGCGGGGTGCAGGAGCAGAAACCTGGGTCGGACCTGGTCTATAGCAGGCCTCAGCAGCATCCAGAAGCTGATGGCAGTGTGTCTTTAATTCCCTGCGGGGTGGGAGAGCTGTAACCTGGGTCGGACCTGGCCTGCAGCGGAGCTCAGCAGCCTCCAGAAGCTGATGGCAGTGTGTCTTTAATTCCCTGCGGGGTTGAGGAGCAGAAACCTGGGTCGGACCTGGTCTGCAGCAGGGCCCATCACCATCCAGAAGCTGATGGCTGTGTGTGTTTAAGTCCCAGGGGGGTGGGAGAGCCATAACCTGGGTCGGACCTGGTCTGCAGCAGGGCTCAGCAGCCTCCAGTTGCAGATGGCAGTGTGTGTTTAGTTCCCTGCGGGGTGCAGGAGCTGAAACCTGGGTCGGACCTGGTCTATAGCAGAGCTCAGCAGCCTCCAGAAGCTGATGGCAGTGTGTCTTCAATTCCCTGCGGGGTGCAGGAGCTGATACCTGGGTCGGACCTGGTCTGCAGCAGGGCCCATCACCATCCAGACGCTGATGGCAGTGTGTGTTTAAGTCCTAGTGGGCTGCAGGAGCTGAAACCTGGGTCGGACCTGCTCTATAGTAGAGCTCAGCAGCCTCCAGAAGCTGATGGCAGTGTGTCTTTAAGTCCCTGCGGGGTGGGATAGCTGAAACCTGGGTCGGACCTGGTCTGCAGCAGGGCCCATCACCATCCAGACGCTGATGGCAGTGTGTGTTTAAGTCCTAGTGGGCTGCAGGAGCTGAAACCTGGGTCGGACCTGCTCTATAGTAGAGCTCAGCAGCCTCCAGAAGCTGATGGCAGTGTGTCTTTAAGTCCCTGCGGGGTGGGATAGCTGAAACCTGGGTCGGACCTGGTCTGCAGCAGGGCCCATCACCCTCCAGAAGCTGTTGGCAGTGTGTCTTCCATTCCTAGTGGGGCAGGGGAGCAAAGACCTGGGCAGAGGAGCGCCTGTCTGCATCCGATCCGGCCCCTCAGCAGCCCGCCGTGAGCCTTAGAGAACCCCCCCCCCCCCCCCCCCAGCGGGCTCCAGGAACCGGGCCCTGCGTCGGACCCAGCTCAGGCAGGCCCTCCCTCGGGCCCTGCAGCAGGTGGCCCCGTCTATGCAGTCGAAAACCCCGCGAAAATCGGTGTAGAAACGCCCGAGAGGCGTGGTGCGGTTCCCCCGGCCGGTACCGGGTCCGGACCGGTCCGGAAGTCCACCCAGAACACTGCCTGGGGCTTCTGGGCGGCTCCCCAGGCGCAGGCAGTCGAAAACCGCGTGAAAATCGGTTCAGAATTGACAAAACGGCGACCTCGTCGCTCCAAAAACTAAGTCCAAACTAAGCCTTTCGCTTATCGCTTAACGCTTAAGGCGGTCGGCCTTATGGCCAGTAAATGAAAAGTGCCTGCGCCCCTGGAGGTTTTGGAAGGTGCGAGCGATGACCATGCTCGGGTTAGTAGGTGAGGCCATCGGAAAACCAGCGTGAGTTGGCGGGTTTGGGTGGCAATCTATTCCAGGCAGAGTCGACTATCTCTGGGCATCAATTTTGGGATTTTTCCGGCTCTGGTTCTGGGAGAAACGCAGGGGCAAAGTGCACGAGCCGCGGCCGATTTTGGTGGCCTGTCCCTGGGCACAAAGTCTGAGGAGTGTGGGCCTGGTTCTCCGAAAAATACCAGTCTGCTGGAGCTCACTCCCATGGCTCCAGGGGGCACGGCACACCCCCCGGTAGCCGACCAAAGTGCTCTACTCGGGCCAGACTCGGACCCACGACCCGGGGTGAGAACCACAACTACTGGTCATCCTTTTGACCTCCAGGGGGCGCGGCAGAGCCTCCCCAGTCCGACGCAAGTGCCCCACTTGGGCCATACTCAGACCCACGGCCCGGGGCGAGAACCACAACTACTGGTCATCCTTTAGACCTCCAGGGGGCCCGGCACAGCCTCCCTAGACCGACACAAGTGCTCCACTTGGGCTGTACTCTGACCCAAGTCCCGGTGCGAGAACCACAACTACTGGTCATCCTTTAGACCTCCAGGGGGCCCGGCACAGCCTCCCTAGGCCGACACAAGTGCTCCACTTGGGCTATACTCTGACCCAAGTCCCGGGGCGAGAACCACAACTACTGGTCATCCTTTTGACCTCATGGTCATCCTTTAGATCTCCAGGGGGCCCGGCACAGCCTCCCTAGGCCGTCACAAGTGCTCAACTTGGGCTATACTCTGACCCAAGTCCCGGGGCGAGAACCACAACTACTGGTCATCCTTTAGACCTCCAGGGGGCACGGCACACCCCCCGGTAGCCGACCAAAGTGCTCTACTCGGGCCAGACTCGGACCCACGACCCGGGGTGAGAACCACAACTACTGGTCATCCTTGAGACCTCCAGGGGGCCCGGCACAGCCTCCCTAGTCCGACACAAGTGCTCCACTTGGGCTATACTCTGACCCAAGTCCCGGGGCGAGAACCACAACTACTGGTCATCCTTTAGACCTCCAGGGGGACCGGCACAGCCTCCCTAGACCGACACAAGTGCACCACTTGGGCCATACTCTGACCCAAGTCCCGGGGCGAGAACCACAACTACTGGTCATCCTTTTGACCTCATGGTCATCCTTTAGACCTCAAGGGGGCACGGCAGAGCCTCCCTAGTCCGACACAAGTGTCCCACTTGGGCCATACTCAGACCCACGGCCCGGGGCGAGAACCACAACTACTGGTCATCCTTTAGACCTCCAGGGGGCCCGGCACAGCCTCCCTAGTCCGACGCAAGTGCTCCACTTGGGCTGTACTCTGACCCAAGTCCCGGGGCGAGAACCACAACTACTGGTCATCCTTTAGACCTCCAGGGGGCACGGCACAGCCTCCCTAGTCCGACACAAGTGCTCCACTTGGGCTATACTCTGACCCAAGTCCCGGGGCGAGAACCACAACTACTGGTCATCCTTTTGACCTCATGGTCATCCTTTAGACCTCCAGGGGGCCCGGCACAGCCTCCCTAGGCCGACACAAGTGCTCCACTTGGGCTATACTCTGACCCAAGTCCCGGGGCGAGAACCACAACTACTGGTCATCCTTTTGACCTCATGGTCATCCTTTAGACCTCCAGGGGGCCCGGCACAGCCTCCCTAGTCCGACACAAGTGCTCCACTTGGGCTATACTCTGACCCAAGTCCCGGGGCGAGAACCACAACTACTGGTCATCCTTTTGACCTCATGGTCATCCTTTAGACCTCCATGGGGCACGGCAGAGCCTCCCTAGGCCGACACAAGTGCTCCACTTGGGCTATACTCTGACCCAAGTCCCGGTGCGAGAACCACACCTACTGGTCATCCTTTAGACCTCCAGGGGGCACGGCACAGCCTCCCTAGTCCGACACAAGTGCTCCACTTGGGCTATACTCTGACCCAAGTCCCGGGGCGAGAACCACAACTACTGGTCATCCTTTTGACCTCATGGTCATCCTTTAGACCTCCAGGGGGCCCGGCACAGCCTCCCTAGGCCGACACAAGTGCTCCACTTGGGCTATACTCTGACCCAAGTCCCGGGGCGAGAACCACAACTACTGGTCATCCTTTTGACCTCATGGTCATCCTTTAGACCTCCAGGGGGCCCGGCACAGCCTCCCTAGTCCGACACAAGTGCTCCACTTGGGCTATACTCTGACCCAAGTCCCGGGGCGAGAACCACAACTACTGGTCATCCTTTTGACCTCATGGTCATCCTTTAGACCTCCAGGGGGCCCGGCACAGCCTCCCTAGACCGACACAAGTGCTCCACTTGGGCTGTACTCTGACCCAAGTCCCGGTGCGAGAACCACAACTACTGGTCATCCTTTAGACCTCCAGGGGGCCCGGCACAGCCTCCCTAGGCCGACACAAGTGCTCCACTTGGGCTATACTCTGACCCAAGTCCCGGGGCGAGAACCACAACTACTGGTCATCCTTTTGACCTCATGGTCATCCTTTAGATCTCCAGGGGGCCCGGCACAGCCTCCCTAGGCCGACACAAGTGCTCAACTTGGGCTATACTCTGACCCAAGTCCCGGGGCGAGAACCACAACTACTGGTCATCCTTTAGACCTCCAGGGGGCACGGCACACCCCCCGGTAGCCGACCAAAGTGCTCTACTCGGGCCAGACTCGGACCCACGACCCGGGGTGAGAACCACAACTACTGGTCATCCTTGAGACCTCCAGGGGGCCCGGCACAGCCTCCCTAGTCCGACACAAGTGCTCCACTTGGGCTATACTCTGACCCAAGTCCCGGGGCGAGAACCACAACTACTGGTCATCCTTTAGACCTCCAGGGGGACCGGCACAGCCTCCCTAGACCGACACAAGTGCACCACTTGGGCCATACTCTGACCCAAGTCCCGGGGCGAGAACCACAACTACTGGTCATCCTTTTGACCTCATGGTCATCCTTTAGACCTCAAGGGGGCACGGCAGAGCCTCCCTAGTCCGACACAAGTGTCCCACTTGGGCCATACTCAGACCCACGGCCCGGGGCGAGAACCACAACTACTGGTCATCCTTTAGACCTCCAGGGGGCCCGGCACAGCCTCCCTAGTCCGACGCAAGTGCTCCACTTGGGCTGTACTCTGACCCAAGTCCCGGGGCGAGAACCACAACTACTGGTCATCCTTTAGACCTCCAGGGGGCACGGCACAGCCTCCCTAGTCCGACACAAGTGCTCCACTTGGGCTATACTCTGACCCAAGTCCCGGGGCGAGAACCACAACTACTGGTCATCCTTTTGACCTCATGGTCATCCTTTAGACCTCCAGGGGGCCCGGCACAGCCTCCCTAGGCCGACACAAGTGCTCCACTTGGGCTATACTCTGACCCAAGTCCCGGGGCGAGAACCACAACTACTGGTCATCCTTTTGACCTCATGGTCATCCTTTAGACCTCCAGGGGGCCCGGCACAGCCTCCCTAGTCCGACACAAGTGCTCCACTTGGGCTATACTCTGACCCAAGTCCCGGGGCGAGAACCACAACTACTGGTCATCCTTTTGACCTCATGGTCATCCTTTAGACCTCCATGGGGCACGGCAGAGCCTCCCTAGGCCGACACAAGTGCTCCACTTGGGCTATACTCTGACCCAAGTCCCGGTGCGAGAACCACACCTACTGGTCATCCTTTAGACCTCCAGGGGGCACGGCACAGCCTCCCTAGTCCGACACAAGTGCTCCACTTGGGCTATACTCTGACCCAAGTCCCGGGGCGAGAACCACAACTACTGGTCATCCTTTTGACCTCATGGTCATCCTTTAGACCTCCAGGGGGCCCGGCACAGCCTCCCTAGGCCGACACAAGTGCTCCACTTGGGCTATACTCTGACCCAAGTCCCGGGGCGAGAACCACAACTACTGGTCATCCTTTTGACCTCATGGTCATCCTTTAGACCTCCAGGGGGCCCGGCACAGCCTCCCTAGTCCGACACAAGTGCTCCACTTGGGCTATACTCTGACCCAAGTCCCGGGGCGAGAACCACAACTACTGGTCATCCTTTTGACCTCATGGTCATCCTTTAGACCTCCATGGGGCACGGCAGAGCCTCCCTAGGCCGACACAAGTGCTCCACTTGGGCTATACTCTGACCCAAGTCCCGGGGCGAGAACCACAACTACTGGTCATCCTTTAGACCTCCAGGGGGCACGGCACAGCCTCCCTAGTCCGACACAAGTGCTCCACTTGGGCTATACTCTGACCCAAGTCCCGGGGCGAGAACCACAACTACTGGTCATCCTTTTGACCTCATGGTCATCCTTTAGACCTCCAGGGGGCCCGGCACAGCCTCCCTAGGCCGACACAAGTGCTCCACTTGGGCTATACTCTGACCCAAGTCCCGGGGCGAGAACCACAACTACTGGTCATCCTTTTGACCTCATGGTCATCCTTTAGACCTCCAGGGGGCCCGGCACAGCCTCCCTAGTCCGACACAAGTGCTCCACTTGGGCTATACTCTGACCCAAGTCCCGGGGCGAGAACCACAACTACTGGTCATCCTTTTGACCTCATGGTCATCCTTTAGACCTCCATGGGGCACGGCAGAGCCTCCCTAGGCCGACACAAGTGCTCCACTTGGGCTATACTCTGACCCAAGTCCCGGGGCGAGAACCACAACTACTGGTCATCCTTTAGACCTCCAGGGGGCACGGCACAGCCTCCCTAGTCCGACACAAGTGCTCCACTTCGGCTGTACTCTGACCCAAGTCCCGGGGCGAGAACCACAACTAATGGTCATCCTTTAGACCTCCATGGCAACAGGGGGATGTCAGACCCCAGCTCATCCCAGGTTGATGCCTCAATAGCAGCTTAGGGTCACGGCAGTCCCACCGTGATCCACCCTCTTGTCCTCTCTCCACAGGATGACCAGAGTGTCGTGTTTATTTTCAAAGTGTCCTCGTAGGATGACCATGAGTGCAGGAAAATTTTCAAAGTCCCTCTGTCGGATGACCATGAGTGCAGAAAAAATTTCAAAGTCCCCCCTTGGGATTACCAGACGTTCGAGATTTCGGCTGAAAAATTTTCAAAGTGCTGCCGAGAGCCTGCGCTAGTTGCTTAAGGCTTGAGGAGATCCGCCTTATGGTAAGTAAACGAAAAGTGCCTGCGCCCCTGGAGGTTTTGGAAGGTGCGAGCGATGACCATGCTCGGGTTAGTAGGGAAGCTCATCGTCGAACCAGAGATGGGTAAGGGGCGAACTGGCAGATGTCTTCCCACCGTCGAGCAGCATTCCGGGCTTCACATCGGAGGGCTCCAGCCGGCCCCGGTTCCGAGAACCGGCGCGCGGAAGGTGGCGCCTCCGAACCCGAAGCCAGCCTCTAGGCACGGTCGCAAAGGTGACAGACGCCCCGCCGCCTGCCTCCACAGCACCGTGGCCGCCTCCGGGTGACGAGACTGAGGCGCCCCGTCCGTCTCAGAGGTCCAGAAACGGAGCCCGCCGCGGCGGGGACGCGCCTTCGAAAGCGTCCGCCGGCCCATCCGCGGAGGTGCCCTCCGGCGAGCACGTGCTTCTCAGGAGAGCCAGAGAGTCCGTTCACCCCTCCGGTCAAGATGATGCTTTGAGTGGGAGCCGAGCCGAGCGGGGCGGCTCCGGCGGGGAGGTTGGGAGGCGGCCGTTTGCCTTGCTGCAGCGGCCGTCGCCCCCGCCTGCCCGCCCGGTCGCCGTCCCGAACGACTCCTCTTCCCCACTCTCCCAGCACCCACCCCCCCTGTCGGTGGCGGCCGGCTCCGGTGCTGGCGGTCGCGCCTCCGGGCGACCCGTCTGCAGCGCCCGGCCTTCTCCACGGGGACTACCTGGTTGATCCTGCCAGTAGCATATGCTTGTCTCAAAGATTAAGCCATGCAAGTCTAAGTACACACGGTCGGTACAGTGAAACTGCGAATGGCTCATTAAATCAGTTATGGTTCCTTTGATCGCTCCAACGTTACTTGGATAACTGTGGCAATTCTAGAGCTAATACATGCAAACGAGCGCTGACCTCCGGGGATGCGTGCATTTATCTCCGGGGCCGGTCCCAAGTCCGGATCAATGCAGAGGGATGAGCCACTGCCTGAAGCCGAGGTGTCAGAAATTTTCTAAGTGTTGAACTTTTTCTAAGTGTCAGCACGCAGGAGCTGGAAATTTTCTAAGTGTTGAACTTTTTCTAAGTGTCAGCACGCAGGAGCTGAAAATTTTCTAAGTGTTGAACTTTTTCTAAGTGTCAGCACGCAGGAGCTGGAAATTTTCTAAGTGTTGAACTTTTTCTAAGTGTTGAACTTTTTCTAAGTGTCAGCACGCAGGAGCTGGAAATTTTCTAAGTGTTACTTAGGATTACCAGTGTGCGAAAATAATTTCTAAGTGTTGAACTTTTTCTAAGTGTCAGCACACAGAAGCTGGAAATTTTCTAAGTGTTAATTTGGATTACCAGTGTGCGAAAATATTTTTCTAAGTGTTACTTAGGATGACCAGACGTACGAAATTGGATTTGGATGACCAGGCTGCTGGAGGTCCAGCCGGCGTGGACTAGGGTCTTTAACCCAGGGGAGGGTGCTTAATAGTGGGCCGCAGGGTTCGAGAGGTGAGCCTGGTTCCTCCATGGCCCATTCCCCGGGTCTGTCCCAGGTGTCAGCCGGGTGAGGGTGAGCGTGTTGTGGGGTGGGTGGTGGTGATGCTGAGGGTGGGTGTCCTGGAGGTGTGGATGGCGTTGGAGAGGCTGTGTGGGTGGGAGAAGGCTGCGGGGATGGGGGAGCCTGATCCTGGGTGCGATGGTGTTGAGTGTGGGTGGGAGAAGGCTGCGGGGCTGGGGGAGCCTGATGCTGGGTGTGATGGTGTTGAGTGAGGGTGGGAGAAGTCTTCGGGGATGGTGGAGCCTGATCCTGTGTTCGGTGGTGTTGAGTGTGGGTGGGAGAAGGCTGCGGGCATGGGGATGCCTGATGAGCCTGGATGTGATGCAGGTGAGAGAGGGGACAGGGCAGAGGCCGGCTGGACGTGCAGCGGGCAGGGGGAAGCTTGAGCCTTGGTGGGTGGTTGTGCATCCAGGGCGGGCAGGGAGAGGTGAGACGTGGGCCTGGGCTGGTCGTCAGCGGTTCACCACAGGCAGCTGGTGGCGGTGTGGAGGAGCAGAAGCCTCCAGCAGGTGATGGCGGGGTGGGGGAGCAGCAGCCAGCCTCAAGCAGCCAGCCTCCAGCTGCTGATGGTGGGGTGGAGGAACAGAAGCCTCCAGCTGGTGATGTCAGGGTGGAGGAGCAGCAGCCAGCCTCCAACGGCTGATGGTGGGGTGGAGGAGCTGCAGCCAGCCTCCAGCAGCTGATGGCGGGGTGGAGGAGCTGCAGCCAGCCTCCAGCAGGTCATGGTGGGGTGGAGGAGCAGCAGCCAGCCTCCAGCAGCTGATGGCAGGGTGCAGGAGCAGCAGCCAGCCTCCAGCAGCTGATGGCGGGGTGGAGGAGCAGCAGGCAGCCTCCAGCTGGTGATGGCGGGGTGGAGGAGCTGCAGCCAGCGTCCATCAGCTGATGGCGGGGTGGAGGAGCAGCAGCCAGCCTCCAGCAGCCAGCCTCCAGCTGCTGATGGCGGGGTGGAGGAACAGAAGCCTCCAGCAGCTGATGGCGGGGTGCAGGAGCAGCAGCCAGCCTCCAGCAGCTGGTGGCGGGGTGGAGGAGCAGAAGCCAGCCTCCAGCAGCTGATGGCGGGGTGCAGGAGCAGAAGCCAGCCTCCAGCTGGTGATGGCGGGGTGAAGGAGCTGCAGCCAGCCTCCAGCAGCCAGCCTCCAGCAGCTGATGGCGGGGGGAGGAGCAGCAGGCAGCCTCCAGCTGGTGATGGCGGGGTGGAGGAGCTGCAGCCAGCGTCCATCAGCTGATGGCGGGGTGGAGGAGCAGCAGCCAGCCTCCAGCAGCCAGCCTCCAGCTGCTGATGGCGGGGTGGAGGAACAGAAGCCTCCAGCAGCTGATGGCGGGGTGCAGGAGCAGCAGCCAGCCTCCAGCAGCTGGTGGCGGGGTGGAGGAGCAGCAGCCAGCCTCCAGCAGCTGATGGCGGGGTGCAGGAGCAGCAGCCAGCCTCCAGCAGCTGATGGCGGGGTGTAGGAGCTGCAGCCAGCCTCCAGCAGCCAGCCTCCAGCTAGTGATGGCGGGGTGGAGGAGCTGCAGCCAGCGTCCAGCAGCTGATGGTGGGGTGGAGGAGCTGCAGCCAGCGTCCAGCAGCTGATGGTTGGGTGGAGGAGCAGCAGCCAGCCTCCAGCAGCTGATGGCGGGGTGCAGGAGCAGCAGCCAGCCTCCAGCAGCTGATGGCGGGGTGGAGGAGCTGCAGCCAGCCTCCAGCAGCCAGCCTCCAGCTAGTGATGGCGGGGTGGAGAAGCAGGCAGCCTCCATCAGCTGATGGCGGGGTGGAGGAGCAGAAGCCAGCCTCCAGCAGCTGATGGCGGGGTGCAGGAGCTGCAGCCAGCGTCCAGCAGCTGATGGTGGGGTGGAGGAGCTGCAGCCAGCGTCCAGCAGCTGATGGTGGGGTGGAGGAGCTGCAGCCAGCCTCCAGCAGCCAGCCTCCAGCAGCTGATGGCGGGGTGCAGGAGCAGCAGCCAGCCTCCAGCAGCTGATGGCGGGGTGCAGGAGCTGCAGCCAGCGTCCAGCAGCTGATGGTGGGGTGGAGGAGCTGCAGCCAGCGTCCAGCAGCTGATGGTGGGGTGGAGGAGCTGCAGCCAGCCTCCAGCAGCCAGCCTCCAGCAGCTGATGGCGGGGTGCAGGAGCAGCAGCCAGCCTCCAGCAGCTGATGGCGGGGTGCAGGAGCAGCAGGCAGCCTCCAGCAGCTGATGGCGGGGTGCAGGAGCTGCAACCAGCCTCCAGCTGGTGATGGCGGGGTGGAGGAGCTGCAGCCAGCCTCCAGCAGCCAGCCCCCAGCAGCTGATGGCGGGGTGGAGGAGCAGAAGCCAGCCTCCAGCAGCTGATGGTGGGGTGCAGGAGCTGCAGCCAGCCTCCAGCAGCCAGCCTCCAGCTGGTGATGGCGGGGTGGAGGAGCAGCAGCAGACAGCCTCCAGCAGCCAGCCAGCCTCCAGGAGCTGATGGCGGTGTGTGGGAGCAGCAGCCAGCCTCCAGCGGCCAGCCAGCATCCATCAGCTGATGGCGGTGTGAAGGAGCTGCAGCCAGCCTCCAGCAGGTCATGGTGGGGTGGAGGAGCAGCAGCCAGCCTCCAGCAGCTGATGGCGGGTTGCAGGAGCTGCAGCCAGCCTCCAGCAGCTGATGGCGGGGTGCAGGAGCTGCAGGCAGCCTCCAGCAGCTGATGACGGGGTGCAGGAGCTGCAACCAGCCTCCAGCTGGTGATGGTGGGGTGGAGGAGCTGCAGCCAGCCTCGAACAGCTGATGGCAGGGTGCAGGAGCAGCAGCCAGCCGCCAGCAGCTGATGGCGGGGCGCAGGAGCTGCAGGCAGCCTCCAGCAGCTGATGGCGGGGTGCAGGAGCAGCAGCCAGCCTCCAGCTGGTGATGGCGGGGTGAAGGAGCTGCAGCCAGCCACCAGCAGCTGATGGCGGGGTGAAGGAGCTGCAGCCAGCCACCAGCAGCTGATGGCGGGGTGAAGGAGCTGCAGCCAGCCACCAGCAGCTGATGGCGGGGTGGAGGAGCTGCAGCCAGCGTCCAGCAGCTGATGGTTGGGTGGTGGAGGAGCAGCAGCCAGCCTCCAGCAGCTGATGGCGGGGTGCAGGAGCAGCAGCCAGCGTCCAGCAGCTGATGGTTGGGTGGAGGAGCAGCAGCCAGCCTCCAGCAGCTGATGGCAGTGTGTGTTTAAGTCCCTACGGGGTGGGAGAGCTATATCCCGGGTCGGACCTGGTCTATAGCAGAGCTCAGCAGCCTCCAGCAGCTGATGGCTGCGTGTGTTTAAGTCCCTGCGGGGTGCAGGAGCTGAAACCTGGGTCGGACCTGGTCTATGGCAGAGCTCAGCAGCCTCCAGCAGCTGATGGCAGTGTGTGTTTAAGTCCCTGCCTGGTGGGAGAGCTGAAACCTGGGTCGGACCTGGTCTATAGCAGAGCTCAGCAGCCTCCAGCAGCTGATGGCTGCGTGTGTTTAAGTCCCTGCGGGGTGCAGGAGCTGAAACCTGGGTCGGACCTGGTCTATGGCAGAGCTCAGCAGCCTCCAGAAGCTGATGGCAGCGTGCCTCTAAGTCCCTGCCTGGTGGGAGAGCTGAAACCTGGGTCGGACATGGTCTGCAGCAGGGCTCGGCAGCCTCCAGCAGCTGATGGCTGCGTGTGTTTAAGTCCCTGCCTGGTGGGAGAGCTGAAACCTGGGTCGGACCTGGTCTATAGCAGAGCTCAGCAGCCTCCAGCAGCTGATGGCTGCGTGTGTTTAAGTCCCTGCGGGGTGCAGGAGCTGAAACCTGGGTCGGACCTGGTCTATGGCAGAGCTCAGCAGCCTCCAGAAGCTGATGGCAGCGTGCCTCTAAGTCCTTGCCTGGTGGGAGAGCTGAAACCTGGGTCGGACATGGTCTGCAGCAGGGCTCGGCAGCCTCCAGCAGCTGATGGCAGTGTGTCTTTAAGTCCCTGCCTGGTGGGAGAGCTGAAACCTGGGTCGGACCTGGTCTATAGCAGAGCTCAGCAGCCTCCAGAAGCTGATGGCAGTGTGTCTTTAAGTCACTGCCTGGTGGGAGAGCTGAAACCTGGGTCGGACCTGGTCTATAGAAGAGCTCAGCAGCCTCCAGCAGCTGATGGCTGCGTGTGTTTAATTCCCTGCGGGGTGCAGGAGCAGAAACCTGGGTCGGACCTGGTCTGCAGCAGAGCTCAGCAGCCTCCAGAAGCTGATGGCAGTGTGTCTTTAAGTCACTGCCTGGTGGGAGAGCTGAAACCTGGGTCGGACCTGGTCTATAGCAGAGCTCAGCAGCCTCCAGCAGCTGATGGCAGTGTGTCTTTAATTCCCTGCGGGGTGCAGGAGCTGAAACCTGGGTCGGACCTGGTCTGCAGCAGAGCTCAGCAGCCTCCAGCAGCTGATGGCAGTGTGTGTTTAAGTCCCTGCCTGGTGGGAGAGCTGAAACCTGGGTCGGACCTGGTCTATAGAAGAGCTCAGCAGCCTCCAGCAGCTGATGGCAGTGTGTCTTTAAGTCACTGCCTGGTGGGAGAGCTGAAACCTGGGTCGGACCTGGTCTATAGAAGAGCTCAGCAGCCTCCAGCAGCTGATGGCTGCGTGTGTTTAATTCCCTGCGGGGTGCAGGAGCAGAAACCTGGGTCGGACCTGGTCTGCAGCAGAGCTCAGCAGCCTCCAGAAGCTGATGGCAGTGTGTCTTTAAGTCACTGCCTGGTGGGAGAGCTGAAACCTGGGTCGGACCTGGTCTATAGCAGAGCTCAGCAGCCTCCAGCAGCTGATGGCTGCGTGTGTTTAAGTCCCTGCGGGGTGCAGGAGCTGAAACCTGGGTCGGACCTGGTCTATGGCAGAGCTCAGCAGCCTCCAGAAGCTGATGGCAGCGTGCCTCTAAGTCCCTGCCTGGTGGGAGAGCTGAAACCTGGGTCGGACATGGTCTGCAGCAGGGCTCGGCAGCCTCCAGCAGCTGATGGCTGCGTGTGTTTAAGTCCCTGCCTGGTGGGAGAGCTGAAACCTGGGTCGGACCTGGTCTATAGCAGAGCTCAGCAGCCTCCAGCAGCTGATGGCTGCGTGTGTTTAAGTCCCTGCGGGGTGCAGGAGCTGAAACCTGGGTCGGACCTGGTCTATGGCAGAGCTCAGCAGCCTCCAGAAGCTGATGGCAGCGTGCCTCTAAGTCCCTGCCTGGTGGGAGAGCTGAAACCTGGGTCGGACATGGTCTGCAGCAGGGCTCGGCAGCCTCCAGCAGCTGATGGCAGTGTGTCTTTAAGTCCCTGCCTGGTGGGAGAGCTGAAACCTGGGTCGGACCTGGTCTATAGCAGAGCTCAGCAGCCTCCAGAAGCTGATGGCAGTGTGTCTTTAAGTCACTGCCTGGTGGGAGAGCTGAAACCTGGGTCGGACCTGGTCTATAGAAGAGCTCAGCAGCCTCCAGCAGCTGATGGCTGCGTGTGTTTAATTCCCTGCGGGGTGCAGGAGCAGAAACCTGGGTCGGACCTGGTCTGCAGCAGAGCTCAGCAGCCTCCAGAAGCTGATGGCAGTGTGTCTTTAAGTCACTGCCTGGTGGGAGAGCTGAAACCTGGGTCGGACCTGGTCTATAGAAGAGCTCAGCAGCCTCCAGCAGCTGATGGCAGTGTGTCTTTAAGTCCCTGCCTGGTGGGAGAGCTGAAACCTGGGTCGGACCTGGTCTATAGCAGAGCTCAGCAGCCTCCAGAAGCTGATGGCAGTGTGTCTTTAAGTCACTGCCTGGTGGGAGAGCTGAAACCTGGGTCGGACCTGGTCTATAGAAGAGCTCAGCAGCCTCCAGCAGCTGATGGCTGCGTGTGTTTAATTCCCTGCGGGGTGCAGGAGCAGAAACCTGGGTCGGACCTGGTCTGCAGCAGAGCTCAGCAGCCTCCAGAAGCTGATGGCAGTGTGTCTTTAAGTCACTGCCTGGTGGGAGAGCTGAAACCTGGGTCGGACCTGGTCTATAGAAGAGCTCAGCAGCCTCCAGCAGCTGATGGCAGTGTGTCTTTAATTCCCTGCGGGGTGCAGGAGCTGAAACCTGGGTCGGACCTGGTCTGCAGCAGAGCTCAGCAGCCTCCAGCAGCTGATGGCAGTGTGTGTTTAAGTCCCTGCCTGGTGGGAGAGCTGAAACCTGGGTCGGACCTGGTCTATAGCAGAGCTCAGCAGCCTCCAGCAGCTGATGGCAGTGTGTCTTTAATTCCCTGCGGGGTGCAGGAGCTGAAACCTGGGTCGGACCTGGTCTGCAGCAGAGCTCAGCAGCCTCCAGCAGCTGATGGCAGTGTGTGTTTAAGTCCCTGCCTGGTGGGAGAGCTGAAACCTGGGTCGGACCTGGTCTATAGAAGAGCTCAGCAGCCTCCAGCAGCTGATGGCAGTGTGTCTTTAAGTCACTGCCTGGTGGGAGAGCTGAAACCTGGGTCGGACCTGGTCTATAGAAGAGCTCAGCAGCCTCCAGCAGCTGATGGCTGCGTGTGTTTAATTCCCTGCGGGGTGCAGGAGCAGAAACCTGGGTCGGACCTGGTCTGCAGCAGAGCTCAGCAGCCTCCAGCAGCTGATGGCAGTGTGTCTTTAAGTCACTGCCTGGTGGGAGAGCTGAAACCTGGGTCGGACCTGGTCTATAGAAGAGCTCAGCAGCCCCCAGAAGCTGATGGCAGTGTGTCTTCAATTCCCTGCGGGGTGCAGGAGCTGAAACCTGGGTCGGACCTGGTCCGCAGCACGGCCCATCACCCTCCAGAAGCTGATGGCAGTGTGTGTTTAAGTCCCTGCCTGGTGGGAGAGCAGAAACCTGGGTCGGACCGGGTCTGTAGCCGAGCTCAGCAGCCTCCAGAAGCTGATGGCTGTGTGTGTTTAGTTCCCTGCGGGGTGGGAGAGCTGAAACCTGGGTCGGGCCTGTTCTGCAGCACCGCTCAGCAGCCTGCAGAAGCTGATGGCAGTGTGTCTTTAATTCCCTGCGGGGTGCAGGAGCAGAAACCTGGGTCGGACCTGGTCTGCAGCAGAGCTCAGCAGCCTCCAGCAGCTGATGGCAGTGTGTGTTTAAGTCCCTGCCTGGTGGGAGAGCTGAAACCTGGGTCGGACCTGGTCTATAGAAGAGCTCAGCAGCCTCCAGAAGCTGATGGCAGTGTGTCTTCAATTCCCTGCGGGGTGCAGGAGCTGAAACCTGGGTCGGACCTGGTCCGCAGCACGGCCCATCACCCTCCAGAAGCTGATGGCAGTGTGTGTTTAGTTCCCTGCGGGGTGGAGGAGCAGAAACCTGGGTCGGACCGGGTCTGTAGCCGAGCTCAGCAGCCTCCAGAAGCTGATGGCTGTGTGTGTTTAGTTCCCTGCGGGGTGGGAGAGCTGAAACCTGGGTCGGGCCTGTTCTGCAGCACCGCTCAGCAGCCTGCAGAAGCTGACGGCGGTGTGTTTTTAATTCCCTGCGGGGTGCAGGAGCAGAAACCTGGGTCGGACCAGGCCTGCAGCAGAGATCAGCAGCCTCCAGAAGCTGACGGCGGTGTGTTTTTAATTCCCTGCGGGGTGCAGGAGCAGACACCTGGGTCGGACCTGGTCTGCAGCAGAGCTCAGCAGCCTCCAGCAGCTGATGGCAGTGTGTGTTTAAGTCCCTGCCTGGTGGGAGAGCTGAAACCTGGGTCGGACCTGGTCTATAGAAGAGCTCAGCAGCCTCCAGAAGCTGATATCAGTGTGTGTTTAAGTCCCTGCGGGGTGGGAGAGCTGAGACCTGGGTCGGACCTGGTCTGCAGCAGGGCTCAGCAGCCTCCAGAAGCTGACGGCAGTGTGTGTTTAGTTCCCTGCGGGGTGGAGGAGCAGAAACCTGGGTCGGACCTGGCCCGCAGCAGGGCCCATTAGCTTCCAGAAGCTGATGGCAGTGTGTGTTTAAGTCCTAGTGGGCTGCAGGAGCTGAAACCTGGGTCGGACCAGGTCTGCAGCAGGGCCCATCACCATCCAGAAGATGATGGCAGTGTGTCTTTACTTCCCTGCGGGGTGGAGGAGCAGAAACCTGGGTCGGACCTGTTCTGCAGCACCGCTCAGCAGTCTGCAGAAGCTGATGGCAGTGTGTGTTTAAGTCCCAGGGGGGTGGGAGAGCCATAACGCGGGTCGGACCTTGTCCACAGCAGAGCTCAGCAGCCAGCAGAAGCTGATGGCAGTGTGTCTGTAATCCCCTGCGGGGTGGAGGAGCAGAAACCTGGGTCGGACCTGGTGTATAGCAGAGCTCAGCAGCCTCCAGAAGCTGATGGCAGTGTGTGTTTAATTCCTAGTGGGGTGCAGGAGCTGAAACCTGGGTCGGACCTGGTGTATAGCAGAGCTCAGCAGCCTCCAGAAGCTGATGGCAGTGTGTGTTTGATCCCCTGCGGGGTGGGAGAGCTGAAACCTGGGTCGGACCTGGTCTGCAGCAGGGACCATTACCACTCAGAAGCTGATGGCAGTGTGTCTTTAGGTCCCTGCGGGGTGGAGGAGCTGAAAGCTGGGTCGGACCTGGTCTGTAGCAGGGCTCAGCAGCCTCCAGCAGCTGATGGCAGTGTGTGTTTAAGTCCCTGCGGGGTGGGAGAGCTGAAACCTCGGTCGGACCTGGTCTATAGCAGGGCCCATCACCCTCCAGTTGCAGATGGCAGTGTGTGTTTAGTTCCCTGCGGGGTGGGAGAGCTGAAACTTGGGTCGGACCTGGTCTGCATCAGGGCTCAGCAGCCTCCAGAATCCGATGGCAGTGTGGGTTTAAGTCCATGCGGGGTGCAGGAGCAGAAACCTGGGTCGGACCTGGTCTATAGCAGGCCTCAGCAGCATCCAGAAGCTGATGGCAGTGTGTCTTTAATTCCCTGCGGGGTGGGAGAGCTGTAACCTGGGTCGGACCTGGCCTGCAGCGGAGCTCAGCAGCCTCCAGAAGCTGATGGCAGTGTGTCTTTAATTCCCTGCGGGGTTGAGGAGCAGAAACCTGGGTCGGACCTGGTCTGCAGCAGGGCCCATCACCATCCAGAAGCTGATGGCTGTGTGTGTTTAAGTCCCAGGGGGGTGGGAGAGCCATAACCTGGGTCGGACCTGGTCTGCAGCAGGGCTCAGCAGCCTCCAGTTGCAGATGGCAGTGTGTGTTTAGTTCCCTGCGGGGTGCAGGAGCTGAAACCTGGGTCGGACCTGGTCTATAGCAGAGCTCAGCAGCCTCCAGAAGCTGATGGCAGTGTGTCTTCAATTCCCTGCGGGGTGCAGGAGCTGATACCTGGGTCGGACCTGGTCTGCAGCAGGGCCCATCACCATCCAGACGCTGATGGCAGTGTGTGTTTAAGTCCTAGTGGGCTGCAGGAGCTGAAACCTGGGTCGGACCTGCTCTATAGTAGAGCTCAGCAGCCTCCAGAAGCTGATGGCAGTGTGTCTTTAAGTCCCTGCGGGGTGGGATAGCTGAAACCTGGGTCGGACCTGGTCTGCAGCAGGGCCCATCACCATCCAGACGCTGATGGCAGTGTGTGTTTAAGTCCTAGTGGGCTGCAGGAGCTGAAACCTGGGTCGGACCTGCTCTATAGTAGAGCTCAGCAGCCTCCAGAAGCTGATGGCAGTGTGTCTTTAAGTCCCTGCGGGGTGGGATAGCTGAAACCTGGGTCGGACCTGGTCTGCAGCAGGGCCCATCACCCTCCAGAAGCTGTTGGCAGTGTGTCTTCCATTCCTAGTGGGGCAGGGGAGCAAAGACCTGGGCAGAGGAGCGCCTGTCTGCATCCGATCCGGCCCCTCAGCAGCCCGCCGTGAGCCTTAGAGAACCCCCCCCCCCCCCCCCCCAGCGGGCTCCAGGAACCGGGCCCTGCGTCGGACCCAGCTCAGGCAGGCCCTCCCTCGGGCCCTGCAGCAGGTGGCCCCGTCTATGCAGTCGAAAACCCCGCGAAAATCGGTGTAGAAACGCCCGAGAGGCGTGGTGCGGTTCCCCCGGCCGGTACCGGGTCCGGACCGGTCCGGAAGTCCACCCAGAACACTGCCTGGGGCTTCTGGGCGGCTCCCCAGGCGCAGGCAGTCGAAAACCGCGTGAAAATCGGTTCAGAATTGACAAAACGGCGACCTCGTCGCTCCAAAAACTAAGTCCAAACTAAGCCTTTCGCTTATCGCTTAACGCTTAAGGCGGTCGGCCTTATGGCCAGTAAATGAAAAGTGCCTGCGCCCCTGGAGGTTTTGGAAGGTGCGAGCGATGACCATGCTCGGGTTAGTAGGTGAGGCCATCGGAAAACCAGCGTGAGTTGGCGGGTTTGGGTGGCAATCTATTCCAGGCAGAGTCGACTATCTCTGGGCATCAATTTTGGGATTTTTCCGGCTCTGGTTCTGGGAGAAACGCAGGGGCAAAGTGCACGAGCCGCGGCCGATTTTGGTGGCCTGTCCCTGGGCACAAAGTCTGAGGAGTGTGGGCCTGGTTCTCCGAAAAATACCAGTCTGCTGGAGCTCACTCCCATGGCTCCAGGGGGCACGGCACACCCCCCGGTAGCCGACCAAAGTGCTCTACTCGGGCCAGACTCGGACCCACGACCCGGGGTGAGAACCACAACTACTGGTCATCCTTTTGACCTCCAGGGGGCGCGGCAGAGCCTCCCCAGTCCGACGCAAGTGCCCCACTTGGGCCATACTCAGACCCACGGCCCGGGGCGAGAACCACAACTACTGGTCATCCTTTAGACCTCCAGGGGGCCCGGCACAGCCTCCCTAGACCGACACAAGTGCTCCACTTGGGCTGTACTCTGACCCAAGTCCCGGTGCGAGAACCACAACTACTGGTCATCCTTTAGACCTCCAGGGGGCCCGGCACAGCCTCCCTAGGCCGACACAAGTGCTCCACTTGGGCTATACTCTGACCCAAGTCCCGGGGCGAGAACCACAACTACTGGTCATCCTTTTGACCTCATGGTCATCCTTTAGATCTCCAGGGGGCCCGGCACAGCCTCCCTAGGCCGACACAAGTGCTCAACTTGGGCTATACTCTGACCCAAGTCCCGGGGCGAGAACCACAACTACTGGTCATCCTTTAGACCTCCAGGGGGCACGGCACACCCCCCGGTAGCCGACCAAAGTGCTCTACTCGGGCCAGACTCGGACCCACGACCCGGGGTGAGAACCACAACTACTGGTCATCCTTGAGACCTCCAGGGGGCCCGGCACAGCCTCCCTAGTCCGACACAAGTGCTCCACTTGGGCTATACTCTGACCCAAGTCCCGGGGCGAGAACCACAACTACTGGTCATCCTTTAGACCTCCAGGGGGACCGGCACAGCCTCCCTAGACCGACACAAGTGCACCACTTGGGCCATACTCTGACCCAAGTCCCGGGGCGAGAACCACAACTACTGGTCATCCTTTTGACCTCATGGTCATCCTTTAGACCTCAAGGGGGCACGGCAGAGCCTCCCTAGTCCGACACAAGTGTCCCACTTGGGCCATACTCAGACCCACGGCCCGGGGCGAGAACCACAACTACTGGTCATCCTTTAGACCTCCAGGGGGCCCGGCACAGCCTCCCTAGTCCGACGCAAGTGCTCCACTTGGGCTGTACTCTGACCCAAGTCCCGGGGCGAGAACCACAACTACTGGTCATCCTTTAGACCTCCAGGGGGCACGGCACAGCCTCCCTAGTCCGACACAAGTGCTCCACTTGGGCTATACTCTGACCCAAGTCCCGGGGCGAGAACCACAACTACTGGTCATCCTTTTGACCTCATGGTCATCCTTTAGACCTCCAGGGGGCCCGGCACAGCCTCCCTAGGCCGACACAAGTGCTCCACTTGGGCTATACTCTGACCCAAGTCCCGGGGCGAGAACCACAACTACTGGTCATCCTTTTGACCTCATGGTCATCCTTTAGACCTCCAGGGGGCCCGGCACAGCCTCCCTAGTCCGACACAAGTGCTCCACTTGGGCTATACTCTGACCCAAGTCCCGGGGCGAGAACCACAACTACTGGTCATCCTTTTGACCTCATGGTCATCCTTTAGACCTCCATGGGGCACGGCAGAGCCTCCCTAGGCCGACACAAGTGCTCCACTTGGGCTATACTCTGACCCAAGTCCCGGTGCGAGAACCACACCTACTGGTCATCCTTTAGACCTCCAGGGGGCACGGCACAGCCTCCCTAGTCCGACACAAGTGCTCCACTTGGGCTATACTCTGACCCAAGTCCCGGGGCGAGAACCACAACTACTGGTCATCCTTTTGACCTCATGGTCATCCTTTAGACCTCCAGGGGGCCCGGCACAGCCTCCCTAGGCCGACACAAGTGCTCCACTTGGGCTATACTCTGACCCAAGTCCCGGGGCGAGAACCACAACTACTGGTCATCCTTTTGACCTCATGGTCATCCTTTAGACCTCCAGGGGGCCCGGCACAGCCTCCCTAGTCCGACACAAGTGCTCCACTTGGGCTATACTCTGACCCAAGTCCCGGGGCGAGAACCACAACTACTGGTCATCCTTTTGACCTCATGGTCATCCTTTAGACCTCCATGGGGCACGGCAGAGCCTCCCTAGGCCGACACAAGTGCTCCACTTGGGCTATACTCTGACCCAAGTCCCGGGGCGAGAACCACAACTACTGGTCATCCTTTAGACCTCCAGGGGGCACGGCACAGCCTCCCTAGTCCGACACAAGTGCTCCACTTCGGCTGTACTCTGACCCAAGTCCCGGGGCGAGAACCACAACTAATGGTCATCCTTTAGACCTCCATGGCAACAGGGGGATGTCAGACCCCAGCTCATCCCAGGTTGATGCCTCAATAGCAGCTTAGGGTCACGGCAGTCCCACCGTGATCCACCCTCTTGTCCTCTCTCCACAGGATGACCAGAGTGTCGTGTTTATTTTCAAAGTGTCCTCGTAGGATGACCATGAGTGCAGGAAAATTTTCAAAGTCCCTCTGTCGGATGACCATGAGTGCAGAAAAAATTTCAAAGTCCCCCCTTGGGATTACCAGACGTTCGAGATTTCGGCTGAAAAATTTTCAAAGTGCTGCCGAGAGCCTGCGCTAGTTGCTTAAGGCTTGAGGAGATCCGCCTTATGGTAAGTAAACGAAAAGTGCCTGCGCCCCTGGAGGTTTTGGAAGGTGCGAGCGATGACCATGCTCGGGTTAGTAGGGAAGCTCATCGTCGAACCAGAGATGGGTAAGGGGCGAACTGGCAGATGTCTTCCCACCGTCGAGCAGCATTCCGGGCTTCACATCGGAGGGCTCCAGCCGGCCCCGGTTCCGAGAACCGGCGCGCGGAAGGTGGCGCCTCCGAACCCGAAGCCAGCCTCTAGGCACGGTCGCAAAGGTGACAGACGCCCCGCCGCCTGCCTCCACAGCACCGTGGCCGCCTCCGGGTGACGAGACTGAGGCGCCCCGTCCGTCTCAGAGGTCCAGAAACGGAGCCCGCCGCGGCGGGGACGCGCCTTCGAAAGCGTCCGCCGGCCCATCCGCGGAGGTGCCCTCCGGCGAGCACGTGCTTCTCAGGAGAGCCCGAGAGTCCGTTCACCCCTCCGGTCAAGATGATGCTTTGAGTGGGAGCCGAGCCGAGCGGGGCGGCTCCGGCGGGGAGGTTGGGAGGCGGCCGTTTGCCTTGCTGCAGCGGCCGTCGCCCCCGCCTGCCCGCCCGGTCGCCGTCCCGAACGACTCCTCTTCCCCACTCTCCCAGCACCCACCCCCCCTGTCGGTGGCGGCCGGCTCCGGTGCTGGCGGTCGCGCCTCCGGGCGACCCGTCTGCAGCGCCCGGCCTTCTCCACGGGGACTACCTGGTTGATCCTGCCAGTAGCATATGCTTGTCTCAAAGATTAAGCCATGCAAGTCTAAGTACACACGGTCGGTACAGTGAAACTGCGAATGGCTCATTAAATCAGTTATGGTTCCTTTGATCGCTCCAACGTTACTTGGATAACTGTGGCAATTCTAGAGCTAATACATGCAAACGAGCGCTGACCTCCGGGGATGCGTGCATTTATCTCCGGGGCCGGTCCCAAGTCCGGATCAATGCAGAGGGATGAGCCACTGCCTGAAGCCGAGGTGTCAGAAATTTTCTAAGTGTTGAACTTTTTCTAAGTGTCAGCACGCAGGAGCTGGAAATTTTCTAAGTGTTGAACTTTTTCTAAGTGTCAGCACGCAGGAGCTGAAAATTTTCTAAGTGTTGAACTTTTTCTAAGTGTCAGCACGCAGGAGCTGGAAATTTTCTAAGTGTTGAACTTTTTCTAAGTGTTGAACTTTTTCTAAGTGTCAGCACGCAGGAGCTGGAAATTTTCTAAGTGTTACTTAGGATTACCAGTGTGCGAAAATAATTTCTAAGTGTTGAACTTTTTCTAAGTGTCAGCACACAGAAGCTGGAAATTTTCTAAGTGTTAATTTGGATTACCAGTGTGCGAAAATATTTTTCTAAGTGTTACTTAGGATGACCAGACGTACGAAATTGGATTTGGATGACCAGGCTGCTGGAGGTCCAGCCGGCGTGGACTAGGGTCTTTAACCCAGGGGAGGGTGCTTAATAGTGGGCCGCAGGGTTCGAGAGGTGAGCCTGGTTCCTCCATGGCCCATTCCCCGGGTCTGTCCCAGGTGTCAGCCGGGTGAGGGTGAGCGTGTTGTGGGGTGGGTGGTGGTGATGCTGAGGGTGGGTGTCCTGGAGGTGTGGATGGCGTTGGAGAGGCTGTGTGG